>NW_015387167.1:365197-369085 GCF_001527695.2 Protobothrops mucrosquamatus
GCACACTGCTGGCTCATATTTAAATGATTGTCCACTAGGACTCCGAGATCCCTCTCACAGTTACTACTATTGAGCAAGGTACCCCCTATACTATACCTGTACATTTGGTTTTTCTTGCCTAAATGTAGAACCTTACTTTTTTCACCATTGAATTTCATTTTGTTAGATAGCGCCCAATGTTCAAGTCTGTCCAGATCCTTCTGTATCTTAAGCCTGTCTTCTGGAGTATTGGCTATTCCTGCCAGCTTGGTGTCGCCTGCAAATTTGATGAGTTCCCCATCTATCCCCTCATCCAAATCATTGATGAAGATGTTGAAGAGCACTGGGCCCAGAACAAAACAAAATAAAACTTGAAATGTTTTATTTAAGAAGTGGGGAACAATACTTTTAATGGCATAAACCTTTTAATATGGGTTGTATCCAGTGACCAAACCATTCATTCTCTTAAACACTTGCATCTGTTTTTCATTTTATAGGATGTCGGTCATACATCCTTTGTATGTAAAATCATGTCTGTCTAGTGATTAGGGCTAGAAGGAAGAAACTGAAAGCCAACTAGGTGACCTTGGGCCAGTCATTCTCTCTCAGCCCAACTCATCTCACAAGGTTGTTGTGGTGGGGAAAATAGGAGGAGGAAAGAGTATTGTGTGTGCTTGCCACCTTGAGTTATTTATGAAAACTAATAAAGATGGGCTATTAAATAAATGTCTATGGATTCTTCATTTACCACATCCCAGTAGTACTGAACAGACTATTTATTACAGACAGAAGTGAATGACAATTATAGAACTGAAAGAAACAGAAAAGGTTTCCTATTTAGCTATTTCCTTTCCCCACTCTAGTTTCCTTCAGATGTGCCAGACTACTTCCAGATTTTATAGCTCGGATGACTGTTGACCATGCTAGTTGACAAAAGTAGGAGATATAGTCCAAAAGGGCTGGAGGCCTCTCCAATAAGGAAGCCTATATTATAATACCCATAATCTATCAGTTTCCTGTAAATCAGCACTTATTGGATTATCAAATCATGAATTTATCAAGAAACCCATTTCCATTGGGATAGAAAAGGAAAGTTAAAAGAATAATAAATCAGAAGTTGAAGAACCATTTGCCTGTCCTGTTTGTGATACATTTTCTGGTACTTTGAAACAAGCAATATTCTAGTGAAATATAGATTAAGATGGGACTTCTTTTAATGTATGACTTTTTTTTTAAATATTGTTATTTAAAGCTGTATATTCACTTGTATATTTAAAACCAGAAAATTGGCCTAATTCGTTTTTAAAATTTTTTATTCATTTATAACATAAAATGTGAAAATACAAAACCAAATAGTAGGGAACAACAGTAGAAAAAGGGAAAACAAAGAAGGTGTGAAGAAAGGGAGGGGAAGAAACAAAAGGCATTGACTTCTGACTCTCTCTGTTGCAGTAAAATCAGTCATTAATCAAATCTCAACTTTTTACATTGGTATAGTAGTATGCACTAGCCATTTCTGTATTGGCAAATGTCTAATTGGTAAAACCCAAAATCATAATATCATTTTTTTCCACCTCAATCACAAAGTCCAGAAGTGATTTCCATCAGCTTTTGTAACAATTTGTCCATGGTAGGAATCAAGGCATCCTTCCACTTTTGTGCATAGAGCAGTCTTGCTGCCGTCACCATATATAAAATCAGAGTTCCAATTCCCCCCCCCCCCCAGTTCTTTTTCCATTAGGCCTAGAAGGAAAGTTTCTGGTTTAATCTTTATGTTCACTTTAATAATTTTCTCTATTAATATATGAATCCTATTCCAATATTTCTTTGCCTTATCACATGTCCACCTTAAATGATAAAAAGTCCCTTCTTTACATTTACATTTCTAACATTCATTTGAAATACCTTTATACATTCTAGATAACATATCTGGTGTTAAATGCATCATTCTGTAGAAATTTTCTTTTAGGTTATAATTTAATGTGAATTTTAAGCCTTTTATCCACATATTCTCCCATTGTTCAAACATCACACTATACCCAAAATCCCTTGCCCACTGTATCATACAGTGTTTTACACGTGCATTTTCCAAATTCAATTTTAATAATGTTTTATAGACCTTGGCAATTATATGAACATCACTACCACATAGTAGGATTTCCAATTCATTTTTAGCGAACTGAAAACCATGGCCTTTTTTGTCTAGTTTCCTTCCAATCTTTCCTTCATTTGTTGATATGTAAACCAGTGACAAGCGTGACCTTCTAATTCTAATTCTTCCCTAGACTTGAGGATGAGGTCTCCAGAATTGAAAGATACTATTTTACCATACGTCCATATGCTTCTTGGGGGGATACCCATAGGGGCAATTTCGTAAAAAACCTTGTTTTATATTTATTCCAAACTCTTAATATGATGCATCTAATAAAATGACTATTAAAATCAACATTTACTTTAACTTTATCGTATCATAAATACCCATGCCATCCAAACCTTAATTCATGGCCTTCCAAATCGAGCACCCACTCATTTAACCAAACCAAACAGCATGCATCAAAATACAATTCCAAATCTGGTAAACCCAGACCCACTGGGCATTGCAATAACTTATATTTGATTCTTGGTTTCTTTCCTTGCCATATGAATTTAGAGATATTCCTCTGCCACTGTTTAAATGAAATGTCCGTTGCAAGTATTGGTATTGTCTGGAACAGAAATAGCATCTGTGGTAAAACATTCATTTTAATTATTGAAATTCTGCCCAGTAATGATAAATGTAGTCCCATCTTTGTAAATCCTTTTTTATATCATTCTAAAGAGGTACATAATTATTTTGAAGCAATTTTGTGTTTGTATTTGTCAGCATAACCCCCAAATATCTCACCTTTTTCTCAACTCTGAAACCAGATCTTTTACTCAATATATCACCATCCTGGGAGGACATATTCTTGATCACCATTGTTGTTTTCTGTTTGTTTATTTTAAAAACTGCGCATGCGTGAGAGATGGCGGTCTTCAGTGAATAGCTCCGAAAACGCGGAGCCCGAAAATGGCTAGAGGGGGAGCTTGGAAAGCTCCCTGAAGGTCCGGAGACCCCCCCATGTGGATTCCTCCCCCGGTAAGCCCCCTGGACTGGATACGGGACGCATGGGGGCGCGGGGGACGTGGAGCCGACTCGGTTACCGTTTTTTTGGCCTTTTCGGCTTTCCCGGCCTTCCGTCCTTGGCGGCCCCGTTGGTGGTTTGCGGGCGGCTTTTCCGGCGGCCCTCAGGGTGGACGGCTCGGCCCGGACCACTCGGCCCGGACCACCTGGCCACGGAGATACTCGTGGGGGAGGCGGCGGCCTGGGCGGCCCGGATGGCTTCTCCTCGTGGGGGAGGCGGTGGCCTGGGTGGCCCGGACGGCTTCTCCTGGGCGCCCGCTTTGACCGTGGAGACTTTTTCGGCGGCCCCTCTCAACCCCTTCCGGACTCGGAGATGTCTTTGGCGACCTGGAGGACCTCCCTGACGATATCTGGAGGTCCGCGTGGACTCGGTGGCCTCCTCGGTGGCTGCGGCGGCCTGGCCAAGAACTCTGTGGGCGGCTTCGATGGCCCCTCCAGGCGGCCCCTCCGACGATGGTTTTCAGCCTCCCCGGCGGCCTGGGGCCTTCGGAGGGCTCCTCGGGCAGCCTCGACGGCCCCCCAGTGGTGGCAGCTCTGGTGGTTGCGATGGCCGAGCGGCCTGTTTGGTGGCCTATCCGAGGGCCTTTTTGGCCGTCCTGATTTCAATGGCTTGGAGGCCTTTTTGGAGACCTTCCGGTGGTTTTGGAGCCTCCCCAGCAGCTTCGATGATCTCTGCGGCCTTTCCAGCGGCCTTTCCAGCGGCCTTAGCCGGGCGAGGGCCTGGGTTTGGGCCTGGACTTGGACTT
>NW_015387167.1:371677-388415 GCF_001527695.2 Protobothrops mucrosquamatus
GGACCTGACCTAGGGAGGATTTTATACTGGGTTCATTTTTAGGAATTTGGAAGACACAACTTTAAAATTTGGTTTAATTCGGTTTTATAGGGGGGGATTGTATATATGCTTTTGTTTTAAATATGTTGTGCGCCGCCCTGAGTCCCGCAGGGAGAAGGGCGGCATATAAATTAAATTAAATAAATAAATAAATAAATAACCCCAAACTCATTTAATTTCCTCAACATATATTCTAACTTATTTTTTGAGTCCTGAATTGGCCTTTTATGACATTCATATACTTATTTTGATCGGTAGATGGCAGCAATCTTCTGTAGAAATGATATTTCAAATATTACAGAAGTCTAGACTGCCTGCTTGGTTTGCAAGGACAGGAAATCCAGAGGATGCCTTATTTTATTATACTATCTCTCTCTCTCTCTCTGTATGTGTGTGTGTGTGTGTGTGTGTGTGTGTGTGTGTGTGTGTGTGTGTGTGTATGTATGTATGTATGTATGATGTATGGCTGGCTTTCAGCTTGAAATTTGCTTCCAATGCAAGTTTAAAGCTGAAGTTACTAACTGTATGTAAATATGTATGCATATTTCTGTTTCCGTCTTGAAAATGCCAGTTGACAGTTCCTGGTCTTCTCCATTATTTTCAGTTTCCTTTGACTTGTAAAGGTTTACTTCTTCAATTTTCAAAACAGTTTTCCAACAATTCCCCTTTTATAGATAGTTTTTGCTTCTGCTGCTTTCAAGATGTTTCCTGTGTAAAATGCAACGAGCATTTTCTCTTTGCTTGTCTAATCATTTAGTCCATGTTTTCCTTCTTCAGCTGCCTGTTTGCCTGCAGTAAACCTCAGCATCCTTTTTTTCATACTAAGGATAGTCAATGTCACTTTCTGAATGTGATTAGTTTTCAGAAATTTATCCTAATTTTCCAATTCAAGCTGTGCTCAGTTTATAATTTCAGCATATCCAATTACTGGTATTCATATGTGTTTATGGCTTTGATTGTATTTTACCATATAACTTTGAATTTATAAATTTTCACACTAATTTTATGTACTAGTAGTAGTTAAACTGGAAACCATTTAGAAATGTTTTCCATTTAGCTTTATATTTTTCTGTTATTATATTTCTATGGCTTCCTATTCTATTAATATTATATTTCAAAACTTTATTTTGTATTCTAAAAGAATACTTTATAAGAAATGGCACAATTCAGGCACAAATATTGAAATACAGATAGACAAACAACAAAGTTGAAATACCATACAACTAATATATTTCAATATATTCTTAGAAGCTTACAGTATTATGAGATAATCATATTAATTTCCTAATTTAGAAAACACATATCTCTGTGGATTTAGAGTCTGGACAGTCATCAATCAAGGATGGTTCAGGGAATCCTGAAATGTGCAGGGAGTTAGACTTGATGACTTCTGGGGTACTTTCCAACTCTATGATTCTGTTGAGCTTTAAACCAGAGTTAAACCGGCAGTGGGCCGCAGCACACAGGTTGGGGACCCCTACTTTAAACTATAAAAAAGTTGCTTAACACTGTTCAAATCAGGAAGATAAACTAAAGTGGTAGATAATGCATTCCACTAATACTATAAATTTAAACAGGTTAATTTGGCATATAACTCCATTGACAATTGCCAGGAAAGACAAATTATAAAACAATAGATCCTGGAAATGCTATAAGAAAACAGGAACATTCTATCATATTTGGTGGTCATCCAAAAGAAAGGGGGGAAAAAAGAGAAAAAGTACCGGAAAGAAATACGTGAAAATATTGAGGGTACCACTAGGAAGATACAGGTTACTACTACTACTACTACTACTACTACTACTACTACTACTACTACTACTAGAGTTGGAAGGGACTTCTGTACCATGAACTCCATTGGTTGCCAGTTTGCTTCTGTGTACAATTTAATGTCCTAATTTTGAGCTTTAAAACCCTACACGGCATAGGACCAAGTTATTTGAGTGACCACTTCTCCCCAATTACATCTACCTGTCCCACCAGGTGAAGCAGGAGGGGTATGCAGCAGGTCCCAACTGCAAATGAACTCCATCTGGTAGGACCCAAGTGGCCTGTCTTTCCTGCTGGGGCCCCATCCTCTGGAACATCATTCCCCCTGAGGTAATATTAATCCTATCTCTATTAACCTTCTGGAAGGCCCTTAATGCAATTTTTTTCCCCACCAGACTTGGAAGTCCCAGGGAAAGCCTGCAAGGTGGAATTATGAGATTAATTTGAATTAAATTCTATATCAGATTTACTTTTAAAAACAAAGATATTTTAGAAAATCAAGACATGGTTCCACATATTTCTCCTCCTCCTGCTGACTGCCTGCAGGGTAAACAATCACTTCTAGACTTCCATAATTAGACTTGAATGGATGTGAAGATGGTAAAGATAAGACACCTTTTTAAGCCTAGTATAGAAGCCCATAAATACAGATGTAAAAACACTTACATTTTCCCTATAGTTTCCATAGTATCAACAGATTCATTTAGGATGATTATCTTTTCTAAAGATCTGTTACTTTCCTGATCACACAGGAAAGTCCTTTTTATCCTGCTGGCTGTGATCTTCAGCCTAGACTGTTTGGCCTTAGGAATTTTGCCTGGTGATAAATTCATCACAAGCAAGTCAAAAGAGGAGTTGGGGCAAGTCTTTCTATGAAGCCTCCCAGGGTCTGGCCTCAGTTCACAAAACAAGTAATGTAACCTACCCCCAGCTGGGCTTCCCAAATTATATGAGGCAAATTTTCTGGTTTCCTTAGCGGGAGCCAGAAAAGTTTTTTTTTTCCTTTTTCAGGTTCCCAAACTTCTTTAGAAAGAACTTGTAATCAGCCTTCCTTTGGTGGGGGTGGGGGTGTAACAATTTAGGACAGATAGTAATCTAAGCAGAATCCAATTCTTCTACACTCTTGCTGGAGGGTGAAAGATTTAAAGTCAGCAATAGTTTTGTGAGATGGATTAGGTTGATGGGTAGTGACTAGCCCAGTAAATGTCAAGCTTGACTGAGGATTTGAACTTCTGCTCTCAGCTCCTAAGCAAACACACAGATTGTTCCACCACACTGACTTTTGGGAATCTGTCTTTATTTTCCCATTTGTGTTGGGGGACTAATTCTGCAAAAGACTAATTCTGTTCATGATGGCTGTGTTTCTCTCTCATCTTCTCTCTTTCGAAACATTTTCTCTCTTCAAAGTAATTTCCCAGAGATTCTTCTTGCCTGGAGTTCTGTTCAAACAAGAGGATCACAGAGTAAGGAAGTTACTGAGTCCAACTCTTCTCTCAGGGCAGAAAACCTCTCTGCTTTTTGGCCTGTTGTGGAATCAAGAAATGTGACAGAACACAATGTTCACAAACAGCAATGAGGACTTTGTTAAGGCTTTTCAGGATTAACTTGTTTCCAAACACTTCAGGTGATAATTATAAAGTATCAGACCTACCCACAAATTTCCTTAAGAAAATTCAGTTTGTATTCTTTGTGCTACTTAGGGTGCTTCTCTGTTGCACTTCAGTTGGGCTTATGTTCCCTGTATTGTTCTGCAAGGGACTCAGCCTTCAATGGCAAAAGAAATACAAAAGTCCTGCTCCTGGACTAATGGAAAACAAAACAAAACAAGGCTAGATTGAAATTGTGAGATATCTTCCAGGAATACTCTTCTAAAAACAAATCCTTCTTCTATTATGTTTTGTGGAGAGCTCTTAAAAAGTCATGATAATATGCTGCTCCCATATTCTGAGGGAGGCTAATACAAATTAATGACGTATTATTTCTGCTCTGAACTGGCATTATCCACATATTAAGTCAGTGCACAATATATTTGATTGACTCCAAAACACTAGGACAATATCGTGTGTGGGACAGAAAGCCACATGGTACAAGTGGCATTGTCCTGTCAATATACTGGTTTTGGTTTATCTTAGGGATATCATCATGAAGCAAAATAAAAAAAGATTGGTTATCTGGTGATGTGACAAATCTCAGCTATAATTGGTAACTCCAGGGCTTTTTTTCTCATAGAATGCCCAGAACGGAGTTCCGGCACCTTTTTTGGATGGAAACTTGTAGGGTAGGCAAGGTGGGTTGTATGACGTATGTGAGTTCCCGCTCCTTTTTTTTTTTTTTTTTAAGAAAAAAAGTACTGGATAACTCTGAAATCAACAGCAAAGAAAGAAGACCCCAAGTTAAAGAAGCAACAATTACAGAAGGTCGTATGAGTAAAAAAGTGAAATGAGTAATGAACATTGACATTTTATTGCCATAAAATCTTTAATCCTACCAGTTGGGTAAGATAATATGGATTAAAGAGAGCCACTTTGGTATAATGGTTAAGATGCTAAACTGGAAACTGGGAGATTGTGAGGTTAAGTCCTCTCTTGAGTATGAAAGCTGGCTGGGTGACTTTGGGCCAGTTCATTCTCTTTCAGTCCTACCCACCTATTTTCTGAGGAAAATAGAATATTTGCCACTTTGAGTTAAGTATAAAAATGTGGGATTAATAATTATGGTAATTGATTTCTTTGTGTTACGATGTTACTGGTTTGTCTTTGTTCCTTTGGACATCTTACTGCTGTGCTGATGTCTGTTATTTTAGATCTTACTATGGATGTTTTATTATTTATGCATGTTGTATCATGTACATTTTAATCTTTGATGTAAACCATATGAGCCTTTATGCAGTTGGGAACTAACTAAATAAATGCCAAAATCTAGGCTAAATAAAGAATTAAAGTAGAGATAATTATAATAATAATGCATTCAATAATGCATTTATTAAACGTGTGTGCTACACAACTCTCAATGACTCTGGCAACTCACAACAATATAATAAGGAAATTAAAATAAAACATGAAAAATAAAGATAAAAGATGGCAAGTGCAATTAAGGGAGGGGCCTCACTTACTATAGGAAACGTTTCAGAGTAACTGCATAATTTAAAAATGTAAATTATACCTTCTAGCAGATATATCCTTAGGGTAAAATGATATATTTTTTCCTACAGATCTTAGCAGCTATTCAGAGTGCATTTTAAAATCAGTTTTCTGATATTGCCTCTGAGAAACCTTGATTAAGGCATCAAGCTAGCATATTTTTCCTTAGAAAAATCTGAGTAATTGGATTTTGAGTGGTAACAGCACTTCAAAATTTATCAAAACTAACACAGTTGGGCTAACAACAGAAAGCTGTTGGAGATGTGTTGGAACACAACTCCAAGAATTCCCAAACAGTTTAATAAGAAATCCTGAGAGTGCAGCTCTAAAGACTGACAGTTACTAGGCAACTTTGCTGAATGTGAGCAGCTTACAAGTAGTCCTTGATTTACAAGCATTTGTTTAGAGACTGTTGGAAGTTACAACAGCACTGAAAAAAAGTGACTTATGACTGGTCCTTGCACTTACAACCTTTGCAGCACCCCCATGTGATCAGAATTTGGGTGCTTGGCAACTGGAATGTATTTACAACAGTTGCAGTGTCTTGGGATCATCATCATCATCATCATCATCATCATCATCATCATCATCATCATTCCTGGCTGGCTTCTGACAAGCAAAATCAATGGGAGAAGCTAGGTTCGCTTACTGACTGCATGATTCACTTAACAACTGCAGTGATTTGCTTAACAACCATTGGCCAAAAAAGATGATAAAATTGAGAGCAACTTACTTAAGAATCGTCTTGCTTAGTGGAAATTCTATTCCCTTGATTGTAAGTTAAGGACTATCTGTATGTCCAAAATGGCCCAGGAAAAATATGCAGGGCTTTTTTTCTCATAGAACGCCCAGAACGGAGTTCCGGCACCTTTTTTGGATGGAACCTTATAGGGTAGGCAAGGCGGGTTGTATGACATGTGTGATTTCTGGCACCTTTTTTTTTTTTTAAGAAAAAAAGCACTGAAAATATGAATGGTATATTGAATTTCACGGAAGGATGTCATAACCTGTTTCTCATCCATATGAAAATAAAGATCAATAGTGAATAGTAATGCCAGGGCTGAACCCACTGGGTGAAAAGTTGGAAACCTCCTCTCATAGAGTTTCTCCCAGAATCCCTTGGTGCTATTCCTCTTATTAACCCCACTGGCTCCCGTTTCTTAGAGTTTCCTGCCTAAGCAGGGGGTTGGACTAGAAGACCTCCAAGGTCCCTTCCAACTCTGTTATTCTGTTCTATTCTTCCTTAATCCCAATGGTTTCTTTGCATTCTTTGCAAAGGAAGGAGTTGGAGGCGGTGGAGTTAAAATAAATTCTAGCATATATGGAGAACGTAAATATCTGAATCCATAAAACATTAACTAGCACAAGCAGAAAATAAATAAACCTAGGACAGTTCTTTGCTAACTTTTCCCTTTGCCTCTGGAGAGTAGAAAGCCCTTGGAACATATATTACTTCTGCACCAATTTAATTATCCAGCTTCCTCCAAATATCATCTTAGAACTAAGGCTGAGCAAAGATGGTAGTAGCAACTTCTACTTAATTTTCCAAAAGACAAGTCATTGTTCTATTCAGAAGAAATCGAGGAATTTGGGGAAGATATGTATAATTCATATTTGCATATGTATGCTTTGTGTATTCCATGTTTGGGAAGTAGCTTTAAATTTTGTAGATGCCAGGTGGCAATACAACAATAGCATTGTGTTCTTTCGGTTTTGTAGTTATTAGCAAAGAGAGATAAAGCAGTCACAATTTGTTTATATCTCTGTTTCACATAAGTTTTATATCATCATAATTCTCCACATGAACACTCATGTTCATTACTGTGTTGCAAAATTCAATACGCTGTACAATTGAAAGGACAGCTTTATTTTAACTCCATATTTGAAGGGCTGTTGAAATTAGGCCAGCTCAATTAAAAATACGGGCCAAATGATATCCTCATTTAGCCCAAGATATCAACTCTCATGACAGTGAAATATCTTGTGAAGTTGATTTGCACTATGGTATATTCACTGCCTAACATAACATCAACCCTTAAACAAGTGGTTCTCAACCTTTTTAATGCTGTGACCCCAACCGGTCGTAAGTCGAGGACTAAACCGGTCGCAAGTCGAGGACTAAACCGGTCGTAAGTCGAGGACTAAACCGGTCGTAAGTCGAGGACTACCCAACCGGTCGTAAGTCGAGGACTTTCCCTGCCCGGGAGCGCCGCGCATGCGTGGTTCCGCCCCCTGCGCCAGCCGAGGCGTAGCTGGCAAGCGGCAGAGATGGAGCAGGCCGACCACCAGCTGGCCCAGCTTAAGGGAGGTAAGGCACCCGCCGGAAAAGCGGAAAAAATGGCGGACAAAAAAAATGGCGGACAAAAAAATGGCGGACAGCCTTGCTTGGCGACCCCCGTGAAATGGTCGATCGACCCCAAATGGGGTCCCGACCCACAGGTTGAGAACCACTGCCTTAAATCATGAAGGAGAAGTGTAAAATTAGGAACACAGGGGAGAAAGTGGCAGTAAGGAGTTTATTTCATCTCTTATATTGCAGTGGTGGCAATAGTCCTCGACTTACAACAGTTCATTTGGTGACCGTTCAAGATTACAACAGGATTGAAAAAAATGACTTATGACTGTTTTTCACACTTATGACCGTTGTAGCATCCCCATGATTGCATGATCAAAATTCAGATGCTTGGGAACTGATTCACATTTATGACCTTTGCAGTGTCCTGGGGGTCACGTGATCACTTTCTGTGACCTTCTGACAAGCAAAGTCAATGGGGCAGCCAGATTCACTTAACAACCATGTTACTAATTTAACAACTTCAGAGATTCACTTAACAACTGTGGCAAGAAAAGTCATAAAATGAGACAAAACTCACTTATCAAATGTTTCACTTAACAACAGAAATCTGGAGTTCAATTGTGGTAGTAAGTCAAGGACTACCTGTAATGAAACAGAATGATCAGATTTTTATGATCACAAAAATAGACCTTTGCAAGACAACCTAGTTCAGCAGTGTTGTCCAATCATTAAGATGTAGAATTAGGACTATGGAGATCTAATTTACAAATTGTTCAAAAGAAACAGAACTACAAAAAGAGGAGGGGGAGTTGCACTATATGTAAGAGAACACTACATATCTTCAGAAATGCACATGATCAAAGATAAAATCTCTCCAGAATGTATATGGGTCAATATAAAAGGAAAAAAAGTGACATTGCCATAGGGGTATACTACAGGCCACCCAACCAATCAGAAGAAATAGATGGACTCTTTGCCAACAGTTAACAAATGTATGTAAGAAGCATACCACAGTAGTAATGGGAGACTTCAACTATCCAGATATCAGCTGGGAGACAAACTCTGCAGTGAGTGGGAGATCAAACACATTCCTAACCAACCTAGCCGACAACTTTGTCATCCAAAAGGTAGAGGAGGGAACTAGAAGTAAAGCTATACTGGACCTAATTCTTACTAATAGAGAAGAAGTGATAGAGTTGAAGTTGCCGGAACCTTGGGGGAAAGCGACCACATCATACTGGAATTCAATATAATGCAAACACAATCAATAGAAAATAATTCAACCAATGTTTAAACTTCAATGGAGCTGATTTTAACAAACTCAGAGAGAACCTAGGAAAGATTCCATGGATGAAAATTCTAAAAGAGAAAACAATTCAAGAAGCATGGGAAACTCTGAAAAATGCTATCATAAAAGCCCAGTCCAGCATAATACCACTGAAAAAGAAAAACAAGAAAGTCAAGAAGAAACTAGCATGGCTGCACAAAGATCTCTCAGACAAACTGAAATACAAAAAGGACAAATACAAAAAATGGAAAGAGGGACACATAACTAAGGCTGATTGTCAGCAGACAGCCAGAACATGCAAAGATGAAGTCAGGAAAGCAAAAGCTCAGAATGAACAAAAACTTGCAACAGAAATCAAGCATAATAAAAAAAGTTTCTTTCAACATATTAATAACAAGGAAAAAGTCAAGGAAACATAGGTCCACTAAAGAGAGAAGATGTTAAGGAAATAACAAGCAATAAAAAGAAAGCAGAATTGCTTAACTCATTCTTTGCATCAGTCTTCACACAAAAAGAAATTATAGCACAACATAACAAAAAATACTGCAAAAAACAAACTAGAAACAAAAATTAAAATAAGCAAGAAAATTGTAAAAGAACACCTATCCAACCTTGACAAATATAAATCACCAGGACCCGACAGATTACATCCCAGAGTTCTGAAGGAGCTGGCAGATGCTATCTTAGAACCATTGCACCACATCTTTCAAAAATCCTGGAACACTCGGGAAGTACCTGAGGATTGGAAAAGGGCTGATGTTCCCATCTTCAAGAAAGGAAAAAAACCAACAGACTCAGGAAACTACAGACCAATCAGTCTAACATCAATACCTGGGAAGATTCTGGAAAAGATAATTAAAAAAAAGATCTGCGAACAACTAGAAGCTATAACTGGTAGCCAGTATGGGTTTGTTAAAAACAGATCATGCCAAACCAATCTTATTTCATTCTTTGATAAAGTGACCAAATTAGTAGACCTGCAAAACATTGTGAACATAGTATATTTAGATTTCAGTAAGGAATTCGACAAAATAGACCACAATCTACTGCTTGGTAAGTTATAAAAAAGTGGAATAGACAACATCACCACCAGATGGATTTGTAGCTGGCTGATAAACCATACTCAATTAGTAGTCTTCAATGGTACTACATCCACATGGAGAGAAGTAAGCAGTGGGGTACCACAAGACTCCGTCTTATGCCCAGTACTCTTCAATATCTTCATCAATGACTTAGATGAGGGAATAGAAAGGGAACTCATCAAATTTGCAGATGACACTAAACTGGCAGGAATAGCCAACACCCCAGGATTCAAAAAGATCTTGACAAACTTGAACAATGGGCACTATCCAACAAAATGAGTTTTAATGTGGAGAAAAGCAAAGTTTTACATTTAAGCAGGAAAAAAAATCAAAGATATAAGTACAGATTAGGTGACACCTGGCTCAAAAACAGTAACTGTGAGGGATCTTGGAGTCCTAGTGGATGATCACTTGGCTATGAGCCAGCAGTGTGCTAATACAATCCTGGGTTGTATAAACAGAGGCATAGAATCAAAATCATGTGAAGTATTAGTACCGCTTTATAAAACCCTAGTATGACCACACCTGGAATACTGCAGCCAATTTTGGTCACCATATCACAAAAAAGATGTTGAGAGTTTGGAAAAAAATCAGAGAAGAGCAACTAAGATGATCAAAGACCTGGAGACTAAAACATATGAAGAATGGATGCAGGACTTGGGTTTGGCTAGTCTAAAGAAAAGAAGAAATAAGGTGACATGATAGCAATATTCCAGTATTTGAGAGGCTGCCACAAAGAAGAGGGGTTCAAATTATTCTCCAAAGCACCAGAGGGCAGAACAAGAAACAATGGCTGGAAACTGATCAAAGAGAGAAGCAACCTGGAATTAAGGACAAAGTACCTAACAGTGAGGACAATTAACCAGTGGAACGGCTTGCCTTCAGAAATTGTGGGCACTCCATCACTGCAGGTTTTTAAGAAGAGACTGGACAGTCATTTGTCTGAGATGGTATAGGTTCTCCTGCTTGAGTGGGGGGCTGGACTAGAAGACCTCCAAGGTCCTATTCTATTCTGTTCTGTTCTGTTCTATTCTATGTTCAAATACCCGTGGGAATTCACTGAGTCATTCTGTCTCAGTCCCATCAATTTAACAGAGTTGTTATTCTAGTGAAAAATTGAAGAGGAGAGGCGAGATGACATCTAACAAGTTATCCATCTAGGTGTCATGTGGATTGTCTTGTAGGTACCAGGGCATCCATTGCACCTTAACAAAAGACACCATCTTTCAAGATGACTAAGATAATGTACTGAAACTTTTGCTGCTCTGGATTCTCCCTGAAGCTGACTTAATAAACTCCAATCCAGAGGTTTGGCAACAGGGCCAGGTTTGTCACAGTTCAGACTATGACCACTGCAGATCTTGATTGGTTTATTCCTTTGCTTCTTGGCTTTCCCATATGTGCTTTGAAGGCAAACTTTGCTGGCTGGCTCTATATGGGAGATTTCCCAGAACCTCCCCTTTCTTTTTAGAAATTGTTCCCTTTTCACTAGCCTCTTTGCTTTCACATGTGGAAACTTCCCTACTCCCTTTCCCTGTTCTTTCATTTGACACTAATGCAGACCCTTTCTTTCTTACTCTGATGTTACAAAACTCTAAGCAAAAGGAACCGGTTGTTCCTTTGTTTCTAGGTTCCACTGCAGGTCCATAGAAACTTCAGAGCCTGGAAGAACTGATGATTAAGCTTCATTGAAGCAAAGAAACATAATTCATTGAAACTTTGTAACTTTGTTCTAACATGCACCTTAATTTTAAAATTAATGAAAGAGAAACATTAGTGCACAGAGGGCACAAGATAGAAAAAACCCCCCAAAAGGGCACTTCCTGGGAGATATAAGATGGAATGGAAATATGCTGGCAGAAGAGGTGGGAAAAAATATGACATCCAGCAGGAACCATTAACCAGTCAGAGAAGCTTAAGGTGACTCAGGATGGAATACAGCATTTTGGAAACAGTGCTTTAAAATACAGGTGAGAGATACATTTGCAGTGGGTTGGGAAGGATAGAGAAGGTTTTGACTTTTCTTGCCCTCAAGAAACTGCGAGCAGGTCATGCTAGAAATTGGATAAGCAAAAAGTACAGCTCTGGATAACTTCCAGTTAGGTTGACTTTTAGGAAATGAGATTTTGGAAGGGTAAAGTAATAACTACTGTATATATTAATCAGCATGGCTGTGCCAGAATCAGATGCAGCATACTGCTGAGAACCACTCATTTGAAGAATGTCCTAGGGAATGACTGTGGTTTTCATATTTTGCCTACTGACTTCTCCTATGCTTTTAGTTGAGGGTGCTACACTAAATAGGTATTGTTAAATCCTTCGTGTGCGAATGATGAAGACACATGGTGACAAGTAACAACACTTTATTCTCCTTCTCCAACACCAAGCAAGCAGCAAAAGGCACGCAGGCCTTTTATAGGACTTGAAACCCGGACAGTGTGAACCAATAGGAATTCTTCTTTCTTCGCGCCTTGCGCATGCGCACAAGGCTGGAGCCGCTCTGTCTGGTCCCGGGCAGCTTTTAGAATGCCCAGGACCATTTGCAACATTTCTGGGCCTGCTGAGTTTCCTCATCAGGCCCAGGACACAACAGGTATTTTTTCTGGTTCCAAGCAATGATTCTGTGTTCCCATAAACAGTAATTATAGTATAACAAGAATAGGCCAAAATAATGGCTGGCTATTAATATAACTGGGGATATGGAAGCCTTCTGGCCTCATTTCAGACACACCACTGAAATAAGTTCTACACTAGAGCAAAAGTTGTATAAGGGCTTTAAATACAGCTCATTTTAAATCATTTTTTTTTAAAAAAGCCACTCTCTTCAAGACCTAAGAAAATACAAGAAACCTGACATGTATTTAAATATGTAACTTCTTTAAGAACCCCATTATGATGGATGATTTCATCAAATTCTTCTTCTTTCTTTAATCAATATTTGAGTTTCTTGGGCCAACTATGGTATAGGAATAGCAACTTATTGCCCTCAGAAACCTACAAGGTTCTTAATGAATTTCAAATGTGCCCAGACTGCATGAACAATACCAGGACATATTTCTTGCTTTATTCACTAGTCAAAGATTTATGTAGGTGCTCAATATCATTTATTAACTTCCTTTCCATTTTTCACTTGCTGCATAGATTTTCTGTAGGTTCCAGTAAAAGCAGTGCATTTACAAGAAAGGTAATTGGAGTAATTCTTTAATTATATTATTCAGTTCAGAGGGAATTAGATGTCATAACTTAAGGCATGTCTGCTTCTATATTACAGACCCAAACTCTTATTCTGGTGGAAATGACAAAGAATACAATGACAAATGTGGAGGCTAGATCACTCTGAAATAATAATGATGATAAAAAAATGTGGCTGGAAAGGAGTACATTTTTGAGCTTGCATGCTTTGTGTGCAGAGAAGAGGCATGTCCTTCAAAATAGCAATATGATACTAGAGCACTGCAGCAGCCATTCTGCTCCACATATAGGATTGCAACTGTTGTATAGCAAGTGGGCCCATTGGTTTTCTGATTACTCAATATAGCTTAATCTCCCTCAATAGAATATTTGATTTATAGAACAACCTGACACCAAGAATGTTTTTACATTGTTATGTCTCAGAAACAAATATGCCTATACATGTTCACAACATTCAGAAGTATTAAATGCAAGGTGACATATGCAGATTATTAATTGATGGGCTGGGCATTGTTTCCAAGGGGTAATGATCTTATTTGCATCTGTTGAACAATTACAGTGTCCATAGAGCAACACTTTAATTTGTTATGGTTTATAACGAGGGATTAATAGAAAGGGTGATATGGGAACAAATACTGGTCAATTGTCTTCAAAAACAGGAAAAATGGTAGACTAGTTTCATTGGATGATCACCATCCTTTTGAAGTTTAGTTTTGCAAATATATTCCACTGGAAAGTGTTTTAATAGAGATGCCAAACAACATCCATTATAGTAATATTAATGGATTGGAAGGATTCCAAACATTCAATGGGATTTCTGAAATGGCCTATTCTATTTTAATTACTTTGAAAACTCTTATATATGAGACAAAGCTATTTATAATATGTCTAGATAGAAATTCTGCCTCTTACAAATAACTGAACTAATCATTTTCCCTATTTATACCCATACATCCTGCTTACTATTAAGCAATTCCCAATCAGTATCAACAGCCTTTGCTTTTTCTCTAATTCCGGGTTCCACAACTCTTTGTCCTTCAAATGTGTTGTGATTATAACTTGCAGAACTGACAGCCAAGATGAATACCTAGAAGGCCCCAGACTGAATAAGGCTATTTTAGTCATTTAACTGTTAATATGCAATTATTCCTAGCTGGTCATTTCTCTTTTCTTATTATTGCTGGTTTATAAATAACAGTTCTCCAAATTGTGTCTTTGTTGCCAAAAATATTAAAATGTAGATTAGATATTAATTCACTTACTGAATAGCTCTGTTACATGCAGCATATGTGTTGAAGGGAGCTGAGATGCATTCACTGAGCAATCAATGTACAGGAATAATATCCTCCTTTTTATTTCATAAAGTCAGATATTTATTTCTATGATGCATTACTTAATGTTCTGTCTCAGCAAATGTACAGCCTATGATCAAATCTGAGAAAGAATGATAATATGTTAACAAAATGTGATCAGTATCTACTCAAAGCTTGACTTCACTGGAACTTAATTAGAATAAATATGAATGGATCACCATTACAGGACTAGCATTTGTTTAATTGGATGGATGTCTATAATGCTGTTTTGAGCAAGCAGGACCAATTCCTAACTGTGTTTATATTAATGTTGTTAACCTTGTTTCTCCATCTCCTCTCTCTATTATATAACAAGATATCCTCAATGGAATTATTATATATGCGTGTATGACAGAGAGTAAGAGTTCTGATTCACACATCATACTAAGGTTTACTTTGTTTCAACATGGTTTGATGAATAATCTGTAATTGGCTGAGTTCCCTGTAATGCTCAGCTGTCATTGCTGTGCATATCTTCAAAGGGATTTATTCAAGCTCCCCTTTGAAGTGATGCAACAAATCACGGTGCCCCTTCTAAAGGGCAGAACAATCCCATCTCCTGCTGTTTTGCTTTGGGTTGATGAGAATCTTATCAAATTAAATGGTCAACTGAGTATTGCTTCATGGAAGTAGGTTGTATTCCCTCCACAAGGCAATGCATCTCACTGAGGCAGTGTGTACGTAGATTCAAGACCGTCCAATTTCTGTAGGCCTACAAGCCAGGGTTTACACAATACAGTAAGTCAGGAAGAAATAATCACATGTTGTACCATGATGAATGAACTTGGCAATGGGCTGGTCTCCATAGAGTAACCTCCAGGTATCCATGTTTGAGGAATCTCTAGAAAAATAAAACTGATCATACTGTTCCTCCTGGCAGTCAGTATAATTCTATACACACAATTACTCCTTTTTCATTTTTTCCAGCAGCACAGTGAAAATTGCCCAGAAGAAAAAGAAAATTGGGCATTTCCCCAACTTTGTTTCAGTACCTTATGGCAGAAAGGTGGAGCGTAGTTTGAATTATTATTTGTAATAGAAAAAAATAACCTCTTAACATCGTAGTTCAGCAACATCTGGAGGGCAAGAAATTTCCCACTTTTGCGATAAAGGTTTCTTTATGGAGCAAACTGCAGGCTGAAATACTTGAGAAATATATCCTTTGAAATATCAAAGTAATCAGTCAGCAGAATCTCAATAACTCTCTTGTCCAAAATATTAGGGAGAATTCTGTGTAAGACCTAATAAAATTTATACTTTATTGATAGCAATAATGCTACATTTCTGTTGCCTACGGCAAGGGGGAAAAAATCCCCCTATATTTAGTGGGAACAGCCTGGCTGTTCAGCCTTGGAGTTCTTTTTGATTAAGTAGTAAATTTGTTTGTCCAGATCACACAATTTCCTGCTCTCACCACCACTGTATACAATTAAAACCAATGCTTCACTGCCACTGGTGCTGATAAAAAAAAAATAACAAATTTGAGTCAATAATTTATTGGACAATATAGCATTTTCAGAGACACACTTCTTTTGGGGACATTGTTCCCATGAGTTTGACAGGTATTTGTTCATTTGCCAGTGCGCTCCAGAATTCAGTAAAAATGAAGCAAATGTATCCTGTACATACATTATGACACATTTATGGGAAATGTGTCAGAAATTATTATGGGCCACATTTCCACTGATTCTGGATAATTTCAAAATTCAGTCAGCAAGACTAAAATTGTTTGGGATAGAAAAGTATCCTATTATGTCAAAATAGTGAAATAATCTTTGGGTAGTTTTAGAATTTGTAAATTTTGTTGTACTGCTGTGGTATAATTCTAAGATTTGCTAAAATAAGAGAATTTCCATGATCTTTCATAAGCTACATTATAAATACATACAGGGCACAATTTATTGAACTTAATCAAATTTGGGTCCCATTAATGGCAGAAAACGAATTATCCACTCACAAAGGGCAGAAGATTTCAGTACTTTTCAGCAGCAGGGAATCATCACTGTACAAATTTAGTAGTGACATTCCCAGTGACACAATACTTCCATCAGTGAGAAAATAATTAATCCTCTGAATTTAGTTTTCAGTTCTTTTTTCGTTCTTTTCTTTTTTTGGTAACTCGATCATCCCTTGATTTTGAGTTTTTGCTTTATCATTTTTTTAAATGGTCTTTATAATTTAGGAATATCTTCTTGCATTCTAGTTGAAGGATTACTTTTATAAGTAAATTTTGATCCAATTTGTGGGGTGCCCCAGGGCTCTGTTCTGGGCCCAGTACTCTTCAACATCTTCATCAACGATCTGGACGAGGGGATAGATGGGGAACTCATCAAATTTGCAGACTACACCAAGCGGGCAGGAATAGATAACACTCCAGAAGACAGGCTTAAGATACAGGAGGATCTGGACAGACTTGAACACTGGGCGCTATCTAACAAAATGAAATTCAATGGTGACAAAAAGCAAGGTTCTACATTTAGGCAAGAAAAACCAAATGTACAGGTATAGTATAGGGGGTACCTTGCTCAATAGTAGTAACTGCGAGAGGGACCTAGGAATCCTAGTGGACAATCACTTAG
>NW_015387167.1:388515-415908 GCF_001527695.2 Protobothrops mucrosquamatus
CCAAAAAAGCCAACACAGTGCTAGGCTGCATTAACAGAGGGATAGAATCAAGATCACGTGAAGTATTAATACCACTTTACAATGCCTTGGTAAGGCCACACTTGGAATACTGCATCCAGTTTTGGTCACCATGATGTAAAAAAGATGTTGAGACTCTAGAAAGAGTACAGAGAAGAGCAACAAAGATGATTAGGGGACTAGAGGCTAAAACATATAAGGAACGGTTGCTGGAATTGGGTATGTCTAGTTTAACGAAGAGAAGGACGAGGGGGACATGATAGCAGTGTTCCAATATCTCAGGGGCTGCCACAAAGAAGAGGGAGTCAAGCTATTCTCCAAAGCGCCTGAAGGCAGGACAAGAAGCAACGGGTGGAAACTAACCAAAGAGAGAAGCAACCTAGAACTAAGGAGAAACTTCCTGACAGTTAAACAATTAACCAGTGGAACAACCTGCCTCCAGAAGCGGTGAATGCGCCAACACTGGAAGTTTTTAAGAAGAAACTGGACAGCCATTTGTCCGAAATGGTATAGGGTTTCCTGCCTGAGCAGGGGGTTGGACTAGATGACCTCTGAGGTCCCTTCCAACTTTATCATTATTGTTATTGTTATTAATTTTGCCAATTATCCTGATTTCTATAAAAATTTGGCAAGTTTTGACTGCTAGATTATGGAGTTGACCTCTAGCTTTCTAAATAAAGAATAAATCCCAAGTGTGGGAAATTTTAGGGAACATTGAACATCCAAGAGTATAAGTGCAGTTATGCATTAACATTAAATAGATCTTGTGCTGCTGGAAAGATAGAAAGACTCTAGGACATATAAATCGCAATTACAGAAAAAAAAAAGCAGTGCTTAACTCAGAATGAGTAAAGGCTAGAAATGAAATCAAATTAGGGTTTGTTTTCATTCCTAATAAATGTTCATCGTTGTTATGACAGAACATTTATATACAATGAGATAATAAACTCATGCCAAAATCTTAAATTTCATAAGTTTGAGTGATGTTATGCTATTAAATATATGTTAATAGGGCTAAACCTTGTAAGATTGTGCCAAAGCAAAACTGGAAATTATAGTACTTGACTATTTTTGTATGGAGAAAATAGTGGGCTGCTCTTGTTTCACATGCTGATTGTTATTATTATTAAAGTGGGGGAAGGCCATTATTCAAATTTCACTCAAATTCCAGCCAGTTCTTTAGAAACATAATTTCATAGTTTTATTTATGTCTCCCACTATCATTTATTTCCACTACTCATAAATTTTTTATCCCGAGAAATTTTTCAGGGCAGCTGAAGGTGCAAAATGGAAGTTTAGTCCATCAAAATATTTTTTTGCTGTTGAATGCAATATGTAATATAGCCAGTGGGATTTTTCTTACAGTACCACAAAGAAAACAAACTGTGCAATAGGAGAGAACTTGCTGTGTTACCTTTTTTCTTTGTCCAAATAGGTATGTGTTTGTGTGTCTGTGTGTGCAGATGCCAAAGAGGAAGTCTTGAACACTTCATATTTTCCAATAATTTAACTTGACAGCTTTTAGCTGGTAAATAATAAAAACAGGCAAAATTATGGGTGTTCTGTATTCGACACATTCAAAGTCAAATCCACATGGATTATTCCGTATGATGTAAAGCAAACATAAGGGACATACTGTACATGCAGAGGTGCATGAAGCTGTCTTTTCAATAGACAACAAATGGGATCAAAGACTTATTATATCATTATAATGAATACGTTTTTAAAAGGTTATTTTTGATTGGACTACTGTAGAGGAAGCCAATGGCACTTATTATTCAGAAATATATAAGAGCAGAAGTAGCTTTATTTGGGAGTAAATTCTCTTTGAAAGCTATGGGTTTCTTTATGACCCTGTAAAAATATGATTGGGATGGTATAAGGGAAATGCTATACCAATGATCTGCTGTTTTTTCCTGCTTTCCTCATATGTCCCACTGCATCATATTAGAATGGGTGGCATGGTGTGAATGAAGTAAAAGGTAAAGGTTTCCCTGCCAGTTGTGTCTGACTCTAGGGCAGGGTACTCATCTCCATTTCTTGACCGAGGGAGACAACGTTGTCCAAAGTCAATTTCCATGGTCATTTGGTCAGCATTGCTAAAGGCATGGAATAGGCGCATGGAACACTGTTACCTTCCCACCAAAGTGGTACTTATTTATCTACTTGCATTTGCATGCTTTTGAACTGCTAGGTGGGCAGGAACTGGAGCAAGTAATGGAAGCTCAACTTGTTGTGCGAAGCTCGGATCTTGAATTCTGGCTGTCAGCTCTCCAGCTGACAAGCTCAGCATCTTTAACTGGCTGGCAAAAGGAAGAGCAATTTCCATTATTGTGGGGGGAGGGGCTTAGGCCTCTTGTAGTTGGGGCAGGTAGAAAGCCCATCATCTGGCTTTGAAATGGAGGATTCGAAATGCTAGATCAAAACAATTTGGATGCCTTTCTCTTGTACCAAAACTAGAGTCTCAAGGTATCACCAAATCACAATTTGTTGTTAAAAATGCCATATAAAGGTGTTTTTTTTAAAAAAAACTTCAGATGCAGATGAGAATTTTAGTGCCCTCCTTTCATAGTGTCCAAAACAAAGCAGCGTGCTTCCTGAACCATTGTGAAGTTGGCAGAAATATAAAGCAATGAATGACAACAGTGGAAAAATGGTTAACAGTAAGACAAACAAATTAGAAATACACTCCTGGGAAAAAAATATCAAAGCAAACTACAAATGTGTTCAGATTATTCAAAAATTAAAAGCATGATTGGTCTTGCTTCAGTATTTAAAACATATGCAGCTGCTTTCTGTGGCTTTAATGCCTTCAAAGAAGTTGTTTCAGTATAATATACTTCATAAACTGGAGATCCACAAAGAATAGTATGTGGATTTTCCTATAACAATGTTTGTGTATAAAGTTGAAATCATTGGTTTGAAAATGTGGTGAATGGCCTAGCCCTTTTCCTGCTATTTGAGTACAAATTAACATCATTCCTCAACTATTATAAGTGATCAAGCACCAGGTGGCCTTCCATTGCCACGTAGGAAGACTAATTTCAAGATATTGAGTTCTTCCTGGGCAGGTTAAGGAAGGAAGTCAACTTTTTCAGAGGCAACCATTGAAAAATAAAGTAATGAGAAACACTTGATCTAATAAAATGTTTCATAGTTCTTAGAAACCTAGACCTCAGCTGAATAAAATAGAGCGACATGTTTTGTTCCATGCATATGGACTTGTGATCTCTTCTTCATGAACTTCTCCCAACTTTGATAGAAATAAGAAGCAAAACTTCCATAAGAGGCACTCTAATAAATTATTCCATGTCAGACACAACTATATAACCCATTCTTATTTTTCTCTTTCTGTCAGTCTCCTTAAACCAAGAGATATGGCGTGAATGAGTCAATATTAACAGAAATACCTATGTCTCTCTGGCCCTTTTAATTTGTCCTAAAGTTTCTGGAGCAGTTCTTTTAATTTAAGCTACTTCAGGGGATTATTTCTGACAAAAGTTCGGGTTAGTCTTAATCACCCAGGGGCGTCCGCAGGGTATAGTAAAAGTATCACGATGAAAGCCAGAATGATACAATTGAAGCTCTGCTTGTTTTTTAAGTGCATCACACATAAAAAGTGGGGGGAGCTTCTATTGCACCATCGTGGCTACCACTGTGACTTTAACCACATGCTGTAAATATCCTTGCTTCCTAAGCATTCTGCTCCAGAATCTGAAATGTATCAAAATGTGTACTTTTGCTTCATATGCTTGATACAATACATCCTTAAATCTACAGTTGAAGTGGGAGAGAAGGACAGATAAATGTATTTGCATCCATGCCTTCCTTTTTATCTGCCTGTAATCTCATAGGATATATTTGTGTTGACATGAAGGTTTTGACTGCACAGTAGTGAAATAAGCATGTATAATTCCCAGAGTTATTTCAATAGTTTGTATATCCTCACATAGTCCGTACCATTAAATTCAAGAGGAAAAAAACTGGAGAAAAGAGTGAGAACTGTGTAAGAAAAAAAAAGAGGAAGACTTGTAGAGCATTTTGTACCAGGCAGGATACCATATCAGATCTGGGAAAAAAAAATCCCTACCACCCATATACGGCAGCAAAAAGGGGTAAAAACTCTTTGTGACCCTTTAATGTCCTTTGAATTTTTGAAGCCTGACTATAATGGTTCTAATCCCTGAGCTTCTCTGAGTCTTAGAAAGATGAAGGGATATTTGGGAAGATCAGCTGAGGTAGAAGTGCTATATAACCCACATGGACATAATAATTCAGGTTTCTGGACTGAATGGAGCAAAAACGATCTAATATATTTAGAACAGGGTTATGGTTTCACAAAATTTGACAGACTTGTATTGAATGTCTTTTATTCTGAGCTCTAAAAAAACATAAAAGCACATCAGTCAGCCTCAATTAATGTGAAAAAGTTTGAGCACCACCAAGAATGTGTTTTTTCACCATCAAAGTGGTCTCAGCTGAACCATGTCCATAAACAGCGATCTGGTTTCATTTACTGTATGGGACCTTGATTATTCCTTTGTTCTGAGGAGAAAGATAAAAAGCAGGAATATGCATTCTATCCATCTGAAGAGTTTAAAGCAATCCTGTGTGGGTTCTGTTGAAGAATAATAGTTATACATATAAAAAAATAAAGCTGCAACGTCTTCTGTAATGAGACACACTTCAGAGGTGCCACAAATTTTTGCAGGGAAATCATTCTAAGGAACATGATTTATATCAGAGTGAGTGTGGAGTAGGGAACAATATCGATTATGAATAGGTTGGTGACACTCTGTGGAAGGCATTTTCTACAGGTAGTCCTTAACTTACAACAGTTTGCTTAGTGACCAAGTTACAACGGCACTGAAAAAAGTGACCTATGACCATTTTTCACACTTATGACTGTTGCAGCATCCTCATGGTCACATGATTTACAATTGGATGCTTGACAACTGACTCAATTTATGATGGTTGCAGTGTCCCGGGGTCATGTGATCACCTTTTGCAACCTTCTGACAAGCAAACTCAATGGGGAAGCTAGATCGAAGTAACATTTTCTTAAACAACTGCAGTGATTCACTTAACAAATGTGGTGAGAAAAGTCGTAAAATGGGGCAAAATTCACTTAACAAATTTCTCACTTAGCAATATAAACTTTGGGATCAATTGTGGTCATATATTGAGGACTACCTAGAAGTTGAATTATAATACCTATTCCACACACTACGGAATCTATATAACATTTAGGCCAAACCAAAGGTAACAACACTAGTGGTAACGTAATCAACTTGTTTCTGTGAATATTTGGAAGTTTTCCATTAAGACATGAAAATAAATAAAAAAGAAAAAGGTTTGATATTGCTGATTGGGAATACCTAAAAAACCTATACCTACTTGACTGCATGGAACACAATAACTACATCCAGGAAATGAGCTACAGTTCGCACTAATAGGGGGCATTCAGGGGTAGGAAAGATTGTCTGCTGTATGTTCCTTCCCACTTCAGGTTTTCATAATGCCTGACTAGAGTTTGCATGAAATGTCTAGCATATAGTCCTAAAAGCACCTCCAGTTTTGAAATTCTCCAAAATTATGTACACGCACACACAGTTTCATTTTTCACAACAACAACAACAACAACAAAAACGAACAGCCAAATGAACCCATTTGTAGCCTGTGTTCCAAAGACACCAACAAGATTGGTCATAGGATCAGACAATTTATCATGGTAGAAGCAAGAGGCAATTTTCCATCTGGACTCAAGGTACAGGATAAATAGGCTTGTCTCAAAAATGATAGCTATGCTGTGAATGATGATGTGTCATTGATACCTCTGGACGTTTTCCACTAATGTTTCATAACAATGCATCAGCAACACTTGTTGGATTCTTCTCATGTGGTCGCAAACATATTACAGAGCCTATTGTTACGTATTTCATCACTATACTTTACAAGTTTTTAAAAGATTTAAAAAGTCTGCACTTTCCTTCTTCTCTGATAAGCTTGATAAGTTTTTGTCTGTAGTTTTCTTTTGGTTTATTTGAAACAGATGCATATCCAACAAGTCAGTCAAGATTATTTGGTTGAAGATAATTTTATCTTCTTGGAATTATTGAAAATTTTGCAATCTTTTGATTTATTTTTTGTATAAATGATTTGAATATTGTATTAACTTGTGTTTCCAGTATCATATCTTTAATGCATAATTAATTATAAAAGGTGTAGTTTTGATATGTTTTTTTCTTATTTTTAAAAACATTGTTTATATGTAAATTTGTGCTTAATTGGTTGCATACTGTGCTGTTTGTTCTCTATTTATGCTTCTGTTGGACCAGATTATCCAAGCTGACATTTGTTTGAAGAGAGCAATTGGTTCTGCTGTTACTTAATTTTATTTATTACCTTCAGTTGTTTTATGCTTTCTGTTTTAGTTTTTGCAAGTTTTTACAAAATATCTTTATGCTCATTTGTTTTATAAACTATTTGGAACTATTCCTTTTTTAAAAAAAAAGAAATGCAAAATGTAATGGAGAAAACAAAAGCAAAAACGGACAAAAGCAGACCATTTATAGTTCAAATCATATCATACCTATAATCTTATGGGCTCACCTTATGTTAATTGTCACTTCTCAGCTATGGCTGCTATTTGGGAAGAAGAGACTATCGGCAATTGAATTTTTGCAAACTTTTTATAAGAAAATGAGCTGTTTAAATGGTTTAATTAGTATCACTATTAGGTTCTACTCATTAACACATCTTTCCCTCCCTGATGTTCTCATGATGTATTTGGATGACAGCTCCCATGATTCCCAGCCAATGTATGGCAGCTCTGATCTCTTTCCTGTTGTTGTGAGTTTCCCAAGCCTCTCTTCAGAACAGAGTCTTGAGCCACCATAGCTACAGCAACGCAAAGCAAATTCGAGCTGAGAACATCCAAGCTTTCTGCAACAAAAGTGGTACTCAGACTCTGCTGCTGCAATAGAAAGGTTGATGTCTTTTCATTTCATAGAATCATATCACACTGTATATTTTTTCATAGGGAAGGCTAAGTCATCTAATTTGCTTTATACTTCCACAGAATCTTCAGGAAACATGGGAAGTTAAAGCAGAGGAGGTAGAAGAATAAGAAAATAGATTAATAGCAAGCGTAACAGTTATAAGTAGGACAATAATTTATTCCACTTCTAGAAGGGTATCTAAAAGGGTTTTTGGATAGCCAGTCTTCAAAGGAGATCCAGTAGGGTCACCCATACCATAGCCTAATTTGTGTTGGCTATTCCTGCCAGTTTGGTGTCGTCTGCAAATTTGATGAGTTGCCCATTTATCCCCTCATCCAAATCATTGATGAAGATGTTGAAGAGCACTGGGCCCAGAACAGAGCCCTGGGGCACCCCACTACACACTTCCCTCCATGTAGATGCAGTTCCATTGAGTACAGCCAGCTATGAATCCATCTGGTGGTGATGTTGTCTAACCCACATTTTTCTATCTTATCAAATAGTAGGTTGTGATCTACTTTATCAAAGGCCTTACTGAAGTCCAAGTAAATTATATCCACAGCATTCCTCTGGTCCATTAATTTTGTTACCTGGTCAAAGAAGGCAATAAGATTTGTCTGGCATGATCTATTTTTGACACACCCATGTTGGCTTTTGGTAATGACTTTGTTTGCCTCTAGGTGTTCACTGATCTGTTGCTTGATTATCTTTTCCAGAATCTTCCCAGGTATTGAGGTCAGACTGATAGGTCTGTAGTTTCCTGGATCCATTTTTTCCCCTTTTTTGAAGATGGGAACTAAATCAGCTCTTTTCCAGTCCCCCGGTAGTTCCCCAGTGCTCCAGGATCTTTGAAAGATATAGTTCAGTGATTCTGAAATCACATCTGCCAGTTCCTTCAGAACCTTGGGGTGTAGTCCATTTGGTCCTGGTGATTTGAATTCATCTAGGGTGGACAGGTGCTCACTTACCATTTTCTTGGCTATCTTAACTTGTGTTTCTAATCTGTTTTTTACGGTACTGTTTTTCCCTTTGTGTAAAGACAGATGCAAAAAACGAGTTAAGTAGTTCTGCTTTCTCCCTGTTGCTTGTCACCTTCTTGCCACTTTCTCCCACTAATGGACCAATCATTTCCTTGACTTTTTTTTACATGTTGAAAGAAACTTTTGTTGTTGTTATTTTTTACTTTTGTCGCAAGCCTTAGTTCATTTGGATGCTTAGCTTTCCTCACTTCATCTTTGCAGGCTCAGCTATTTGCTGATATTCTGCCTTAGTTATGTGCCCTTCTTTCCACTTTTTATACTTGTCCTTTTTGTCTTTCAGTTTATCAGAGAGTTCTTTATGCAGCCATGCTGGTTTCTTTTGAGAGCTGTTATTTTTCTTCTTTGTTGTTATTGTGCTAGACTGGGCTTTTATAATCTCACTTTTCAAAATTTCCCAAACTTCTTGAGTTGCTTTCCCCTTGAGGATTCTCATCCATTATAACTGATGTAAGTACAAGGGTGATTGTAAGTACCATGTGTTCAGCACCATCATAAGTTCAGTTGGTAGCTGGATAAGTAGTTGATAGGTAAGGTACACCTGTAATAATGTACCTACAGTATTAAAAAGAAAGAAAAGGAATGGGAGTTTTGCAATACTGTGGGCAGGGTTAAGAAAGGAAGGAGAGCAGGCTTCTCACAGCTTGGGCGGAATTTCAATAGGAGGCCCAATGGAAGGGTTGAATGATGCATGCATTTCTAATGGTGAGAATCTTTCATTGACAGTGAGCTATAGTTTGATCAACTGCAACATTATAGAAAAATGCAGAGGACATAGTCACTTGGCAGTCTGGTACCATAGGGCTTGCTAGGCACTTCAACCATGGCTGTAATCAGATTAGAACAAAGCTCTGGAGACCATCCATTCTGAAGGCCTTAAGACAGCTTTGGTCAGAATACAGTCATTTTTGAATGGAAGCTGTAAATGTCAGCCATGAGGTGTGTTTACAATAGCCTGAAAGTGGAAGGAGAATGGCACTATTCATTCCTATATTTGGGGAGTGGTGGGAGGCCTGTATTGGCCAGGCAACAAGTAGAAAGTGCAGATTTGTCCTATGAATACCCCGGTCCTATTTTACAGCTTGTCTTCTGCCTCCCTAGCCCCCAAAGGATGGGGAGAAGGAGCGAGGGAGATTTAGCAGAAATGGCTTTCTGTTAAACTCTATTTGCTTTGCAAATAGATCAGAAAATGATTTATTTTGAATTCAAATGTTCCAGAGCAAAGGCTTAGGTGAAATCTTGAGCTCAAAGATTCCACCAGTGTGGCTGATGGTGAGGTATGTTGACAGCTCTAGTTGAGCAATATTTGAAAGACTCTAGATTCTTACCAATACTGTTATGCAGTGTTATTATGGTTCTATAAACCCTGTGGTAAAATTTGCAAAGTCTTCTCCCATATTTGTCCCATTATCTATGAAAACATTTCAAATTCATTTTGTGGCTTCCTCTGTATGTTGTTACACTTGATGTGCTTTTGTTTTTGACTTTGAATGTTGAACTTAACTTTTGTATTGATAATTCATATTGTCACTTACCAGCAAGGAATTTCTTTTTGTGGTCTAATTAAACCAGGAAAAAAAAAATAAACATCATAGTCAAGGATGCATGCAGAAATGTAAGGATTTTTTTTTTAAAAAAAAGGTTAAATTGAGAACCATCTGACTGTCATTCAAAGTTAAAGATCACCCAAACAGTTCTAGAAAGGAGAATGATTTGCTGCATCTGGACATGTTAAGAATACAATCTGTCCTGATTTGTCTAGGAGTAAACCCACTGAATTTAACCGGACTTTGCACCAACAGGCATGTGCTGTATAATTCATTCATATAAACGAAAAATAATTCAGAGAAATTAGATTATGCTGGAAACTGCTTTTAATACAATTTTACTCAAGTCAGAAAACGTGCCCAGCTTTTGGGATGGTTTTCCTATACAAGTCTTCTATGAAAGTATCTACCGTATGAGTTCAGTCACGGAGGATCAATTCTATCCAATGGATGGATTAGACTGCTTAAAATTCATCATTCAAAATGTGCAATCAAGTTATATATTAGAAGCACCAAAACAGTACAAAAGTGTATGCAAGTTTTCATGTTTTCATCTTCATCAGGGAAATTTAAAAAATGCAGGGGAAGGAAAGAAAATCCAATTTTGAGTTCAAAATCATTTTCAGGATAAAGACTATAGAATGAATGGATTATAGAATGATAAATATTATAGACAGCTTTCAGGGACAAGAAAAACTGTTGTCTCCTTCCATCTCTTAAAACAAAAGGTCATTCATTGCTAATCTGTTTTGTACCCAATGTAGCCTTATCGATTTTCCTGAGAATGTAGTTTTATATTCTTTGCTTTGCTTAGAAAAAATAAATCAAACATATTTCCTTGAATAAAACTATGCAACTTCTTATCTTCACTCCCTTCATAAAGAGTTAATATCTTTAATAGCTAATATTGCAATTTAAAAACTGTTTGCCCATGTGAAGTGAATATACAATGTATGCAAGCTGTTTCTTACCTCCCTGAATCTATTTTAAACATATGGTATTATGCTACTAATGGCATCTCTGTACATGAAATATGTTCACTTAATGACTCGGTGCATTGTCCTGTGACAATGATTGCAAGCCTTAAGGCATTTAATATCTATTTGGAATCAGAAAAAACATCACATATGTTCAGGTTCTTATGGTGTTCTTGAGATAGAGTAGACTTCACCACTGGTTATGTTGGCTATAGATATGGGAGATGAATACCAGTTGGGAAAAGCAGACTCTGTGAACATTTCTTTTAGAAGATGGAATCTTTATCATTTCTTATTTTGAGGTGGCTTTAGGGCAATTATATCAGATTAGCTATGGGAACTAATCAAGGAGCAACCTAGAACTAAGCATAAATTTCCTAACTGTGAGAACAATCAACCAGTGGAATGGCTTGCCTTCAAAGGTTGTGGGTGCCCCATCACTGGAGGCTTTCAAGAAGAGCCTAGACAGCCATTTGTCTGAAATGGTATAGACTTTCCTGCTTGAGCAGGAGGTTGGACCAGATGACCTGTAAGGTCCCTTCCAGCTCTGTTATTCTATGTTCTATCAGATGACCCTCTCCATTTCAACTGGTGTCAATGTACCAGCAAGCATGTAAGAAAGAAATGTTGGGAGGGAGGTGTTTCTCAGAACTGTGGAAAATGCTTGGATTTCTTAATCATTAGCTCTCTTCAGTTTTAGTTTTAGCCTTCTGCACGGAAGAGGACTATTTGGAAGAGATATTTTGCGAGCGAATGTGAGTGAGAGGAATTCCTTTTGGAATTATAGGAATATAGCATGTATAAACTGTACAAGGACTTGTCTGCAAGGCTAAAGAGATGTTAGGAGTTAGTCTTTCAAAACAGTGGGATTTAGTGTAACAGGTTTGGCAGTTGAACTGGTGTAGTTCATTCAGCTGATGAACTGATGCAGATCTGTCTGCCTAACATGTACCATGTGTTTGCTTTGGCAGCAGAAGTGGAAAAATCATTTGGAGGGGAAAAAAATCCTGTGTTATTCAACAGATTTTGTTTTGTTTTGTTTGCACTTGTGGTTTTTTTTTTTAAAGTTTCTCTTTAATTGAAATCATAAAAGGTAGAGTTCAGAGAGATCTTCTCTTGATTAGAGTCACATTCATGCCATGGAGATAAATGGAAGGAGACAGCAAACGAATTTGCATACCACAGCTGGTCCTAGAAGCTGCTTAAAAGCAACCATATGTGCATACAAACAGACACAGAGCAGAAACAAAATGCAAAAGAAAGCTTTCAAAAAGCAAATTGTTCAGCTGTTTTTAGCTGTGAAAACTCACACCATCATCAACGCCACTAAGAGGAAGCTCTTGGATCCAGACGCTTGTCAGCAATGCAGAGAATCTGTGCGTTCATTTGAACATTATTTTAATAAAGATGCTGAATTCCAGTAAACATTTTTTTAAAAAAGCTTCTTGGGAAAATATCATTTAGAAACTAAAAGAACTAATTTTCTGAACACAGCAGATGACACAGGCCAAAAGTCAAACTGTTCTAATGCGGGGGTGGGGTGTGTGGGGTGTGTGGGCTGTGTGAGGCTTGTCTCTATCTGGCAGATGTTGGAGAAGAAGCTACTTCATAGATTATTTTTCATATTCTTTGATTGTGTTGCAAAGCTGGCCTGGTGACCATTTTCAAATGACAAAATCTTCATAACATGGCCTTCCTGTCATCCCCAGCCCAGAGCTGAGACAGTTTAATATCATCTTTAGTTAAAGTAGCATTTCCCTTCTTCAGACTATGCAATTTGCCATGGATACAATCTAGTACTCTTAAATAATTGTGAGAACCAATTTGGTTTAGTGGTGAAGGCATCAGGCTAGAAAACCAGGAAATGGTGAGTTCTAGTCCTATGTTAGCCAGCTGGGTGATTTTCAGCCAGTCACATTCTCTCAGCCCAACCCACCTCACAGAGTTGTGGTGTGGAAAATAGGAGGACGAAGGAATATTAGGCATATTTGCTACATAGAAGGCGAACTCAAACCAGGAAAAAGTTGATTCTGCCAGCCATGAATTGCTACTGCTGTCACCAATGAGTACATTACAGGTTTTCTGCTGCTGCTTCTTCATGCAAAGAGTTTTGCATGGACATGATGTTTTTTGGGGGTGGGAGACTACCATTCCCTTGCAGCACTACTCAAGGTTGTTGTTCATTTGTTATAGATCAATTCCTCTTGCTTCGCACCTTCTCTGTGTTTATTGACCCAACTGACAAGTCTGACAGAATGGTAGATAGCACTTTAGAACAATTGCCTGTGTGGGTTCCAAGTTCACATGGCAATGTGCTTTACACCACTTTGTAAACCACATGTAAACTGCTTGAACAGGGGGTTGGATTAGAAGTCGTCCAAGGTGCCTTCCAGCTGTGTTATTCTGTAAGTTTATTCTGTGTTTTGTAAATATAGGCATGGGGGAAAAAAAGATCAGAGAAATAGCAGGGAACATGGGACCGGCAAGCACACAGCTTGCCTTCTGCTGAATGTTGTGAAGTTAGGGTGAAGGTTGAAATGCATTAAGGATGGTGAAATGGAACACAAAGTAATGGGATGAATGCACTAATAGTAGGATGAATACTAATCAGAAGACTAATAAGAAATCATTAATGCTTTGCCAAAATCTTCTTTGTTCAAATTGTCTTCTGTGAAAGAGACTTCCTATTTATTTATTTGTTCATTCAACAAACACACACAAAGACACACTTCTGTTCCACACCATTCCATCTGCTGTAACTCCTTGAGGTGTTCCTATTTCCCAGTCTGAAAAACCTCTGTAAGAAGAGTTTCCTTGCTTCAGGCTTTTTGAAAACAGTTTGTAGGTATGAAGGACAGGACATTCTGTCTGTCTCTCTGCACCTCTTTTCCTGACCACTTCATAGCTAAGTGTGCAGGATCATCATGCTACACTCTCAAGAATTTCACTGAAATCATCTCTATAGATCAGAGGTCCCCAACCTTTTGGGCACCAGGGACTGGTTTTGTGGAGAAAGGTTTTTCCCCGGACTGGAGGGGGCATGGTTTTGTGTGCTGCCTGCATCCCATGGATGGGACTTGCTTGTTTGTGCGGCCCATTGCTAGCGTGCCGTGGCCTGATACCGGTCCACAGACCAGGGGTTGGGGACCTCTGCTATAGATAATCTGCAACTTACAAATGATCATTTAATGACTGTTGGAAGCAGGACTTTGGAAAGGGTACTTAATAGCACACAAAGAATTTCCAGACATTGTAAAATGGCATGCTGTTTCCCCCACTCCTCCATGGTCACATTACTGCATTTTGAGTGTTTGGCAACTAACTCAAATTCACAGCATCCTATAACCATTATTTGCTACTTTTTGCTGATTTCCAGCAATATTTGCTTGCCTGCTTCCAAAAAAAGGTGCTCATTCAAGAGAGTGGATTCACTTAATGACCACATGAATCCTTAATGACTGATGTAAAAAAGGGTCAAAAAGTTGGGTCTGACCATGTGCCTCATTTTATGACTGCAATGTCTTATGACCAGAATTCTGAACCTAGTTGTAGTCATAAATTGAGGACTACCTGTATTGAAAAAGCAAACTGAATAAAAACAGATAGAAATAAATGGCAGATTGTTTTTTTCCCTACATAACACAAGATACTATATTTCTGAAGTACAAGAGAGGATTCGAAGACATAGAGCAGGGGTCTTCAAACTTGGCCCTTTTATGACTTGTGGACTTCAACTCCCAGAATTCCTCAGCCAGTGTGACTGGCTGAGGAATTCTGGGAGTTGAAGTCCACAAGTCATAAAAGGGCCAAGTTTGAAGATCTCTGACATAGAGCATATCATGCAGCAAATGTAATGTACCATCCTTAAATCTATGAGGCATCTTAGAAGTAGGCCAGCATAATTTTCTCCCTCTTAACAATCAATCATTCTTCTGTTTTAGTAATGAGGTAGGTCTGTAGTGTTGTCCTGCTGAAATCAAGTAAACTTTTTTAAAAAAAAAAAATTATAAGCAAACATACCCTTCAGCTCTAACAGTAAATAACATAAGGCTGCAATTCTCTCCATGGTGATTGTGGAATAAGTCTCCTGGTAAGTGTTCTGCCTTTTTATGTTATTTATGGTTTTAGCTTACTGTTTTTATTTTGTTTTTAACTGTTAGTCACCCAGAGTCATGTGTTTGAGATATTTATGGTTTTAGCTTACTGTTTTTATTTTGTTTTTAACTGTTAGCCACCCAGAGTCATGTGTTTGAGATAGGCAGCCATATAAATTGAAGGCAGGCAGGCAGGCAGGCAGGCAGGCAGGCAGGCAGGCAGGCAGGCAGAGAGAGAGAGAGAGAGAGAGAGAGAGAGAGAGAGAGAGAGAGAGAGAGAGAGAGAGATCAATGTAGGGCTGTAAAGGTATATTAGTTTGCTAGATGGATTAACTTTAGTACAAGTCTATGTATAAGATTTCTCTATAAAGCTAATGTGTTATTGGGATAAATCAATTAAAGCTTATAGATCTGGTTAAATAGTTGCTTTCTCAGAAGACATATCATTGCAACCTATAATAATTTATTAGTCCTTGATATTTTGTCCACTAGTACAGCTCTATCTGGGGGCAGGGTGGCTTAGCAGTTAAAGACTGTGAACCTGGGTTCAAGACTCAAGTGCCATTCAACGGGGTGAGCTCCTGTTACTTGCCCCAGTTCCTACCCACTTAGCAATTTGAAAACATGCAAATGAGAGTAGATAAATAAGTACCCCTTTAGTGGGAAGGTAACAGTGTTCCGTGCACCTTGGCATATAGTTATTCTGGCCACATGACCATGGAAATGTCTTTGGACAATGCTGGTTCACAGAGATGAGCATCTTTCCTAGAGTTGGAAATGACTGGATGGGAGAAACCTTTATCTTTACAGCTCTATCTGTGTATCATCTGTCTTTCTAACTGTCTGTCCAACTCTCATGTCAATTATTCCTAAATCTGAAAATTATTGACACTCACCTGAACTCACTAGTCTTTTTCTTTTCTGAGAGGACTACTTGGTAAAGAAGAATTAACCCTGCCTATTTCAGGGGTGCCTGAGACATTTGGAATGTCAAGCCTGGCTTAAGTCAAATGAAGTGCTTAAGATCACCGGAACACTTTATTTAATTTGATTTCCTTTCACTTAATTTAATTTCCTTTCCTTTAATTTAATTTCCCTTTGTTATTCTTTTCAATAGTTCAAAATGTATCAGTGGAAACATAATAATAAGTATCTAGGATTTAAAAAGTGGCAAAACCACTTTCCATCTGCCTCTCTTTCATTAAATGGCTTCGGGAATGAAGTCATCACTATTAAGACTGAACAAGCAAACTTCTCATTCCTGAAGGTTTTCATCAGAGGTCTGATCTACATATAGGTCCCATAGTGGGGTGGGGGAACCCAGGGTACATTCAAACGTTTGCTCTGAAATCTCTCTTTGTGTGGGGCTAGGCTGAGCCCAAGATTGGGGTCAAATGCACATCGGTTTGATGTTTCTATGCCTCCATAAGAGACTTAAATCAGCCCTCCCCAAAGTCTGTTATCTGGTGCCAATTAACCTTGACTATTAGTATTTCAGACTCTTGTGTATAGGTAGCATGAAATAAACTTGTAGTACTTTTGAACTCCATCCTGGTTCCTGACTTTTTGCACCTGACAGTGTGTGAGAATATTAGTATGAAGATTTGAAGAAGAGTACAAAGTGCTGTGAATGTGTGCTGAGACACCTCTTCATGCATACAGTATTGTAGAAGCAAAAATTGGAAGAGGTCATTGAGTCTAGTCCTTTGTTCATTATAGGAATCTATATTAAAACTTCTCAGACAGATGGCTGTCTAACTTCTGGCTGAGCACAACCAATGAAAGGAAGTCCACCATCTTTTTAGGTTTGGTTCTGCAGTTGAGCTGCTCTCACACTGACAGCTGAATCAACTTAGTGATAAGGCAACACTTCTGAGGATGTTGGAACTTCAAACCATGTCCAGCTGAACAAGCCTGGGTGTCAGCCTTGTAAGGCAGACCAGATGGGACACATGGCCAGATGACTTATTCTACTTTATGGTAAGTTCATATTAAAGAATCTTGCAAGTCTGAACATAAATTTCTCTACCTTTCCCTTTACAGCTCAAGAAATTAGAAAAAGTCCCTTCTGATATGTTTGTCTTGCCCAGATTCCTGCTATGGACTAAGTTGCCTTTTATCTGACTGTTCCCTTGGTCTTGTCTCTTCTCTCTGTTTCCCAAAGTGATTCCTACATACCATTACACCTGAAAACCCTCAAATATTTGAAGATTAGCCTGTGCATGGTGTTAGATTGGAATGAAATCCGTAAAGGTTTAGCTACAACATTTTCTTTATTTAGAATCACTGTGTATAAACAACTCAGCAAATATAAGGTTAAGCACACATTTAAATTAACCCAAACAATGAAAACCAAAATTATTTCTTTGTCTGTGGAGAGAAATGCTGTTCCTACTTTCAACTTTGTAGGCAACAAGCACAAAAGCTCTCTCCCAAGATTTAGACAATCTAGTAAGACTGGGTAACAAGATAATAAGAATAGGTAAAAGCTTCACATTTGTAGCTCTCCAATTAACTATGCAAATTAAACAAATATTAGAGTTGAAAGATTTGTTTTCCCTTCTACATCTCTTTACAACTGAGCCATGCACATCTGCAAGTGATCAGAGCTCATAATTACTATATGAACTAATAATCATCATCCCAATAGAAGGAGATTATTTTTCCATTGAATGTTGATTCTATTCTTTCAGAGTTTAAGCAAACATTTCATGGGTGATTAAGAAAGATTTTTGTTCTCTACAGAGACTATACATAATTCTGAATCCGATGCATATCAGACACCCTTTTCTTTTTCACTACTTATTAAAAACAAATAAAAATATTAATTGTATATATTGGAGGTGCAAGCCCCATAATAAAAAATGGGCTGCCTAGGGTTGAAAAAGCTTCCCCAGCTCTACGTGATATAGTATTTTTGTTTTTAAAGAGAATAAAAGAGGAAGGAGAAGATGGTGTGTGAGTAGATAAAGGGGATTTTTTTTCCTTTGCAACATCAATCTGCTGAACACTTAATTCTCACAGCCCTGTCTAATGTCTATGTATATTTATCCATGTAATATGGCAGTAGTATTATTACATATTCTTATTATTTTTACTCCCCCCTCTTATTGAAATGATGATGGAGATGATGAAGAGTCTGTTGCTTTGCATGTGCACTGAGAGCTACCAGAGACAAATTCTTTGTGTGTCTAATCACACTTGGCCAATAAAGCTGTTCTGTTCTGTTCATCTCTGTCTCTCTCTGTATGTGTCTGAAGAAGTAGTCCCATTTAAACTCCATTCACTTTTCTTGGCCACTCTTAAAAGCATAGCCCTTGCAGTGTTTCTCAACCTTGACAATTTTAAGGCATGTGGACTTCAACTCCCAGAATTCCACAGCCAGCAATGCTGGCTGTGGAATCGTGGGAGTTGAAGTTCACATGCCTTAAAATTGTCAAGGTTGAGAAACACTGCTGGAGCATTGTTCACTCCTGAAATATCTCGTCCTAAACTAGATGGACTAGTGATATCTCATAAAGTGAATATAGAAATATAGACAACTCTCTTTGTCCCAACTATGAAGGCTACCAAGAAAAGCAGTTAATCTACTTTACATTCGAACATTCCACCAGGACAATAAATTTTTCTGGAATGGAACATGAATTTTATATATTAAGAGAAATAACTCAGAACAACATCTTTTTGTAGAAGAGTTGGGAGCATTCAGGGGGATTCAGTGATGGGAATTTTGTTGATGGAAAAGTAACCTCTTTATATTTGTAACCCTGTATACAGCTCTGGGAAGTGGGGGAGGGAGAGGGGGGGTTAGGGTGGGTTGGTTTTGGGGTTTATATTGTAACTTTTATAAAACTTTTCAATAAAAAAAAGGAAAAGTAACCTCTTTATAATCTAGAGCAAACATAATAGAAATCTCCCTTGAACTTCATCTGCAGTGCTACTATTGGGTAGCAGGGATTAGGCACCCTTAAAGAAAAGCAAGAGTAGATGTGATCTTTGCGATCAGTCTAGCATTGGTTAGAATTTGTATGTGCAATATCCAAAGAGAATTACCAAAAGAAATAGCATTAAGAAATAAAGGATTAAAACATAAAACACAATTCAAATTGAATATACATGCAGAGCAACGTCAGTGCAAGGCTAGATAAAAGGGAAACCACTGACTATTAATGCCATAAATAAACTAATTTCTACAATATTTAGCCCCATGATGTTTAAATACTAGGGCATTGCCCGAGAAATGGAAATGGTAGCATAAAAGGTGTCTATTTTTAATATGTGATCAATGTGAGGTTAATTTTGCAAGGGAAGGATAGCTTAAATTACTCTTCCTTGGGATTCTTATTTTATCCATATGAAATAACATATTAAAGTAATATTTATTTACTTACATACACATATATTAGAAAATATTATGTCATTTTTGTCTTTGAAAAAGAAAAGTATTTATCTTTTAATGTTTCCCCCCTGGGAGGGCTTTGTGTGGATGGATACTTGTTCTCATAATCACAATAGCTTTCACCTCCATTTTTGCCATTTATCATTTAGGTGAGGTTTATTTCTCCCTTTGAACTAGAGAGCTCTTGAGATTAATTCAGTAGCTGATGAAATTTAGAAATATCCCAGTTCTTTGGGGAGTGAACAATATGGCCCTTTTGAATGCATTGTAACAAATGAACATGAAATAGTCAAATGGATTCGAAGAGCATGACTTACCCTTTCAATAAGGCTACATTAAAGTGCCAATAATTGTAAGGTATCCATGAACCACATAAGAGTCAGATAATTAAGTGGCTCTTCCTGAAGAGAAACTTAGTGATTCAAAATTCATAGCATCCCACTAATCACTAGCTGTGTCTTTTGATGATTTCAGATGTAATTACTACTTCATAATCTGCAGAACATGCAATTTCTGAGTATTTATTATATGGTCATTTTTATTTGACTGTGGAACACAATAAGGCTTTAAAAAAATAACAGTGAATGTAACTAACTGTTTCCATTGTCATCCTCTAAAGCAGGGGTCCCTAATCCCTGGTCTGAGGCCCAGTGCTGGGCTGCAGCCTGTTCGGAACTGGGCTGCAGAAGTGGTGGGCGAGTGCGCACATGTGTGCACGTGAAGTTGAATTTGTGAAAACATCCCCTTCTCTCCCCCCCCTCCGCCTCCTCCACCAGTCTGCGGAGCTGGAAAGGATGGAGACTGCTGCTCTAAAGTGTTCACTACTAAGAGTTTCTACAGTATATTGGCAACCCAGCAAAGTACTGTAGTTACATGAGCTTGTACAAACTTTTCTTCATTTGTATCTTCTATAGAAATATAGCTGTGGCAATGTCCTAAAAGAATGCGTTCTTAATTAAACTTCGTGTGCTTTCATTCATATAAACCTTTGGCTGTTAGAAGCAGCCAAAAGCTCTAGATTTAGGATGAGCTGAATCAATCAAAGACTTATGTGGGTTCATTTCCCTTTTCCTATTTCATGTAGTTCTTCTTTGTTGGTTTATAATGAGATCCACATGTTTGAAAAGAAATTCTACCTCTTTTTCAACTATTTTTTATTCTGTAAAGACCTTCTCATTTGATTTCTCTGGATTTTTTTCTTTTATGAATTGTGTGTATTTTTGTAAACTCTTCATGCTTATCTTACTGAAATGCAAAGCTTAACTTCAGATATTGACCACAGGCAGAGCTATTTGTAAAGGTAGCTTCCATGTTGGAATCCATCAAGTGCTGTGAAACATTGCTTTTACATAGTTACATAGAAACCCAGGGCAATGGAATTTCCCATGTAATATTTAATATCATGCTATAATATATAATATATAATATTAATAATAAATAATATTATCCAACAATTCCTCTCCTCATTGCCAAATCCTCTATCCTTCAACAACCTGTACAATGCAGGCCCTTGTATTATTGATTACTGCTGAATGCTTCAGAGGAACTGAATGTCTTCTTAATTCTCCTGGGAAGAGTTATTTAACTACCTTTTTTTTTTTAAAGAGTCTGTTCCTGGATGGCTGTCTGCTGGGGTTTATTGAATTTATCTAAAAAGAAGATGAATTTATATAATTTAGTCTGATAGACCCAGTGGAATGCATACTTATAATAAATACATGCAAAATTTGATTGGTTGTAGATACTTCTTTTTTTTGGTTGAGATTTTGACCAGATGTCATCTTAAAAACAATAGGACATGAACTTTAGTTTGTTTGTATTAAATCCAGAAAGAAACTGAATCTTCTTTCTTGTGATGCTAGATTAATTCTCAGAACTGGAAGAAAGGGATTGCTTTTATTAATTTTTACTTGATCTCCTTTGTGTAATACTGAATGACTCATGTTACTTTTCTTCTAACATTTTCAAAACAAAACATTTTTTCTGCTTCTTAGCAAAAAAAAAGTTATTACGAATCTCTCTTCTTTTTCTGTCACTATTTTTTTTTCCACTTTTCACTTTTTCAGTAGAAAAAAGCAGAAAAAGGCTGTGTCAAAATAATTTCTGGATGTATTAGATGTGATACCTTGTGATTCAAAAGCTGGCCTTAGGAAACATCATAAAGTAATAAAGCATAATCAACTTAGTGGCTTTAAGGAAGTAAGTTGGGGAAAACTGGATTTCTGTTTGTCCTTGATTGTTCCTATCTCCACACATTTTAGAAAAATGAAAGAAGCCTGGATCCAAAATTGTGATTAAAATTCATCATGCCATCTATGGGTGATACGATTATGAAAGCCATGTTGCCCAATATTCTTCTAGAATGACAGGACCACTTGCATCCCCATAGGGGATCAATAGTGTCAAACTGTGGATTATGACTGATTAGTCTAAGTGCCGTCTTTTTATGTGCATGTAATATGTATTACACAAATTGAAAAAAGGCTGGATTTCAATTATTAGGTCATGCCTATTATTCTAATATTTTTGACTCTAATCTAGTCCAATGTTTAAACATTGTTGATTTCTTTTTTTCTGATGAATTTGGTCTCAAATCTAAATCAAGAGACTTAACAGGCTTCACTGGTTGAATTTTTTATCCCCTCCAATATAAATCATTAGTTTAGTAAAATCTGGCAGAGAAGGCTCCAGATTTTAAATGTTTAAAAATGAAAGAATGCCTATCACTACTGAAAACATCCATGAATTTTTATCTAATCACTGTACTTTAAAACAAATATTGCACTCTTAAAAAACTTGGAAAATGTTTTGGTGGCCATGGCTAATGTGAGAATGGCCCATTAGTCCTGGGTTGTTTAAAAAAATCTTTTGTTATGTTATGTATATCTCTGTTCCTTCATATGATCTTTAATGTGAATTTTTCTGAAGATCATTGTGTCAGGGCAATGGAAAGCTGAACAGCTCTATTAAAAGAGATTTGCCATTTTCTTCAGACATTCATATGTTTATTTTTATTAGACTTTGCTGTTCAGTAAAAATCTGTTTTTCATAGTCTCAGCAATCAGGTTTATATTCATAGAGAATGTGCCAAATCTAGAAATTAATCTATAAATAACAATAGCTCCTCTAAAACCACAGAACTCAAAAATAGGGCATTGGCATGTCTTATTTTCCAAAAGGAGGAAGTAGATATCTGGAATTATGGCACAGAGACATTTCATATTTAAACTTTCAATTGAGTGGACACAATTTATGAACATCCTTCCTGGTTGAAAATCAGTCAAATGGAAAATGTAGACAGTTGTGGAAGAGAAAAGAAAAGATTCTCCTGGTGGAAAAATTCAATACGAATTGAGATTTCCATGAAAAAGCAAGACTTGTGACCTTTTAATGAGGGTGATATCAGAAATGAAAAGCAAAACATATAGATTTAAATGATACAACAAAGACCTTGTATTAACATGAAATATGATGAATCCACGAGATGAATAATTATGGACTTAAATTTCTCTTATTTCTTTAAGTAATGTGACTTCCATTCCATTTCCCCCCTCTTCCATTATGAGGGTGAGAGAATTTTTTTGTCCAGTCCATATCTCAAGCCATTAAATGGCAGCAATATCTTAAGAAAATATATAAAAAAACACAACTGGAGATACCAAACATATATACTTGAATCCACCTTAACAAAAGAATAGCTTGATGGAGATTGGACTATTCTGAGAATGGGTAAACATCTAAGGAATGACCACTCTAAGGAGTCCCTCCAACTACAGCTTAAGGTGACACTCAATTTTGGGATATATCTTGAATGTCAAAATGTAGAGACACAAGTTATTCCTTCCCCATTGAATAACAATAGCCAATAGGCTTACATGTTGCGATAAGATCTACAGCATCTTCTATTTTTTAGATATTTTAGGACTACAACATCCAAAAATCCTAGACAGCATGAAGTAGTTTCATTCATGGCCTATTATTTTCAATAAGGCTTGACTTTCAGGAGCATTGCTCTTAAAATCAAGTTACAGTTTCATCCAAATCCTCTTTTTATTTGCACAACTGGGTGTAATGTATGATCTGGCAATATGAAAACAACTCCTTGAGAGGCTTGCCTAAGAACTGATTTTGCAATCTCTGGAATGCAACAAAAGCAGATAATTGAACTATTGTGGGACAGAGAGCTCCATATTGGATAATAAAATTAATTGACTTGATGAATGATGGTTGTACCATCTTGCCTTATTATTTGATGTTTTTTCCAGGCTGTAAATTCAATCTTGATGGCTTCAGTGCTGGAAACTTGTTCTTAATAGCTGTGATTTTCTTTTCCGCTCACTGAATTTCTGCGCTTAAGAAACTTTGCCATTGTGCTCAAATAGCTAATGTTGACACCTTCAAGAACTGATTTAATGCCAGTTAAATGCAGGGCCATAGAGATTGGCTTGTTTTGATTAGTATTTTCCTTACAAAAGCAACAGCCAATGATGATGGAAGAAACCCAGAACTAAAAATCCTTCTTCCGTTAGGGGTCACTGTCACGCAACTGCTAGCAAACATACCCAGCTGCCATTAAAGAGTCAAGTTATTGAAAAGCTGGGGAAAAGCTGGGCTCAACTGTTCCCTGTGGATGAGATGTCACTGTTCTGCCCTTGAATAACTTGACAAGCTGAGGCAAGAGCTTTTGACTGGCCTGATTTATTTTTACAGCCCCAATGAAACTTCCTTTACTGCAGGGAGGAAAGAAGGAAGCATTTGAAAGTGCTCACAAAGAGAATAGCTGTTTACAGCAATCAGCAGCCTCATGTTTTTTGTCTTATGTAACTTAGCATCCATGACTGGCAAGAGGCCCGAGTCCTGGTACTCCCAGTCCTCCTGAATAATTCATCAGGAGAATGTCGCTGAATCACTTGCCTTGCAACAAAGCAGTTGCTAAGCTGAAGGATAGGGAGAGGGAATAATGCTAGCTCACTTACCCAGCTCTCCAGGGAACTCCGTCATTTACAGAGATGTGTTAGGCATTCACCAGTAGAGCAAACCTGCAGTGAAGGGAAAGGGGCAAATGATTTCATTGGATCAATGAACTAAGTGCAAAGTCATGGTGGAAAGATGCTTAAGGATGTTTGAAATGATGGTTGCTTCCCCACTCCCTCCTACAACTGAACAGAAATGTCAAACTATAGAAGATATCTTTGAGCATCAAATCTGAGGACCACTTTAGATGTTCTGTCAAGACTAATTCTGTGATTAAGCAGAGGAGTCTCAGGCTTAGTTCTCAAAAGTTTGTTGCTATTTCTGCAGACCACAGCAGGGATGTAGGAAGATGAGATGGGAAATATTCCAAGATTCCTCCAGAAAGAGCAACTTAGCCCAGTTTTCCATTTTCTCTGAGTGATTTCCAGATGGTCATCTTAAGCATCTTAGATTTAGGATTTTTTTTTTCTTTGCCGTCCTCAGTCCATTTTTTCTTTTGTGATCTGGATTGTCATCTTGAAGGCAGCAAATTCTTTACTTATAGTGACTCTAACAACTATTTGGGCTGAAGAACGGAACAAAAAGTTTGCCAGTTACTACAATCCCTTCAAAGCAAAATCTGAAGTACCTCTTTTGATGTTTCCTTAAACTAAATTATCAGAGGTGGCTGGGGATAGAACAGAGAATACTGAGATCCCTTCAGAGGTTTTCTAGTCCAATCCCCTGCACAGAAGACATATATCATCTGGTCAAAAGGTTGTCCAATCTATTTTATTTTTAAATCCAGTGATGGAGCACCCACAACTCTGGGAGGCAAGGTATTCCACTGATAAATTGTTCTCAAGTCAGAAAATTTCTCCTTACTTCTAGGTTAGATGTCTCTTTAATGAGCTTCTACTCATTATTTCTTGCACTGCTCTCTGGTGCTTTGGAAAATAAGTTAATCCCCTCTTTGTGACAGTCCTTCAAGTACTGGAAGACAGTTATTGTGTCACCTTTAATCCTTCTCTTTGATAGGCTGGACATATCTAGCCCCCACCCCATTCGTCATACAATTTAGCCTTGCTTTTCTCTGCACACTTTCTGATGACACTGTTATGAGATACTAAATGAGAGGTATTGTTAAGTCTTGAATCTTGAAATAATAGCTTTTCATTGGTCTTCTACATCAGCAGAGTAACTGACTTAGAATTCAACAAACTGAGGAAAAATCATTCTTGGGTAGGGCTTCACTCTACAAACATATGAAATGATAGTTCTGAATGCATGCCAAGTAGTAAGAACAGTTGTGAGTGAATTCTGCAATCACTGTGGACAAATTTTTTTTTAAAAAATAGTTAAATGTTTTAGAAATATCATAGTGGCCAGAACTAATACACCATCACTTTATGAGCCCTAGTGTTCGTTAGGATGTGATGGTTGTAGTGCGTATGTACACACACACACACACACACACACACACTGTTTTTAAAAAATATAAAAACAAGTGTACTTTTTAAAGAAAAGGGTGGATGAAAGTGATATATGAATGGAATACAAATAAATATTACATATTTTAAGGCTACATTTGCAATCCTTGGTTGAACACATACATCAAAGTTAAAAATATGGATCTTCTTAAAATCTGCTGACTGTAAGTCAATGGCAAAAGTGTCTGAATAAACTAAGGTAGTGAAGGCCTGGTACTAAAACTTCAGCTTATGAAAGAGCTTCAGTCAGGGCTATGCCATAAATGATACTATATTGAATCATCTCATTTATGCTAAGATTCAGCAACCTAGGTCAGATAAACATAGAAGCTTGCCAGCAAAAAATGATAATGTTAACTACAGATAAGAATTAATATAGATAGAAGCTTGCTAGCAGAAACTGATAATGTTAACCACAGATAACAACTACTATAGATGCTTGCTAGAAAATGCTGAGGGCATAGACCACGAATAGGGGGGTGTTAGTTTTATGGGGGAGGTGGTTAAGGAATGTTTCTAAGAAATTTTGCAAGCAATCCCGTTACTGAAATAAAGGAAGATAATGTGACATTTAGCTTAACTGTGGGCAAAGAGTCTGGGCAGGAGTCAGAAGGTGAACAAAGTTCGCCATTAGCATACTAAAAGCACGATCCCTAAATATTTAGATGAGCAGTCCATAGACAAGAATATTATGGGATGCAAAATGTGATTGAGAGTGCAGCAAGTCAACCTAGGAAGTAGCAAATGACCAACGAATGAAATTGTAACCTTGTGCTTCCTTGTGCAAATAGTATAAAAGCCTAATATAAATCCAATTCAGGGTCCTCTTTATGTTGAAATTATAGGCAGAAGTTCCCCTTTGCTTCTGTGTACAAATAAAATGTTTGAATTTCACTTTCCTTGAGTTTGAGTGAATAATTGGTCCATCATGCTGGGCAAATGACACAGGGTTGGCACTTGATCAACAACAGGGCAATCTATAACCATGGATTGCAACTGGCTCTTAGGTCCTCTTTTTTTATGGACGTCAAAGCCCTACAAGTTCAAGCTGCTGAAATTCTGTAGTGAACAGCAAAATAAAGGTGGTATTGCATTCTTTGACCAGGTGACAAAATTAGTGGACCAGAGGAATGCTGTGGATGTAATTTACTTTCAGTAAGGCATTTGACAAAGTAGATCACAACCTACTACTTGATAAGATAGAAAAATGCGGGTTAGACAGCATCACCATCAGATGGATCCGTAGCTGGCTGACTGGCCGTACTCAGCATGTGGTCCTCAATGGAACCACATCTACATGGAGGGAAGTGTGTAGTGGGGTGCCCCAGGGCTCTGTTCTGGGCCCAGTGCTCTTCAACATCTTCATCAACGATCTGGATGAGGGGATAGATGGGGAACTCATCAAATTTGCAGACGACACCAAGCTGGCAGGAATAGCCAACACTCCAGAAGACAGGCTTAGGATATAGGAGGATCTGGACAGACTTGAACACTGGGCGCTATCTAACAAAATGAAATTCAATGGTGAAAAAAGTAAGCTTCTACATTTAGGCAAGAAAAACCAAATGTACAGGTATAGTATAGGGGGTACCTTGTTCAATAGTAGTAACTGCGAGAGGGACCTCGGAGTCCTAGTGGACAATCATTTAAATATGAGCCAGCAGTGTGCTGCAGCTGCCCAAAAAGCCAACACAGTGCTAGGCTGCATTAACAGAGGGATAGAATCAAGATCACGTGAAGTATTAATACCACTTTACAATGCCTTGGTAAGGCCACACTTGGAATACTGCATCCAGTTTTGGTCACCACGATGTAAAAAAGATGTTGAGACTCTAGAAAGAGTACAGAGAAGAGCAACAAAGATGATTAGGGGACTG
>NW_015387167.1:416136-418098 GCF_001527695.2 Protobothrops mucrosquamatus
TAGTAGTAGTAGTAGTAGTAGTAGTAGTAGTAGTAGTAGTAGTAGTAAGATACATGTATATTTTAGAAATTTAGAAAGTTTTGATGTACGGTATCTTTTTTTAATTCCAAAAATTAAAAACTAACAATGCAGAAGATAACAGAAGAAATGTAACAATCAAATATTAAGACAGAGGACTCAATTGACCAACAAATACAGTTAATGGAAAATCCAGAAAAGGGAATGACAGCACTGAAAATGGAAAAGACTGTCTATATAAATCAGAAGAAATTTGAGAAAGAAGAAGAACAGATTGAATGGAAGATAAACATTTCAAGACAATCATGTGGAATTGGAATAATAGGGAGACGATTTAATGAATGCAAATGGGCTAGCCCTTCCATAAAAATGGCAACTAAATGGTCTCTCTTATTTCAAATAATATATATAATAATAGAGGGAGATCTATTTGATGATCTAAAAGCATTAACATGGAAGGCTAGTTGGCAAAGGAAGAAAGCCAGAATAAGGCTGAATAAAATTGGGGTTCTGATTTATTAGAGGGGATTTCATATTACTAATTAGAGGGTTAAAGGGAGAAGTTGAGATAAGGGGAATTTTGGTCATTAAATTTAAAATATTTGGAAACTAGTTGAAAATAAGGATTCTATTTGTTTAATATTTAAAAATTAGACCCAAAAGAGAAAAAAAATATGAATATGTTTGATTTATTGATTAACCCAGATAATATATATAATGGTTTTGATTTATTAAAGGGGATATTGTATTAATTAGATGATTTAATATGGTGGGAAATAGATAACTTTTAGGAAATAGAACAAGACTATATTCAAATAGTTAAGATGTGTATTTTGAATATTAGACTCTGTTATGAATTGAGATGCGGGAAACTTTGGTTACCTAAAGCCTGGAAATTATAAATATCAAATGTTAAATTTGAATATTGATGAGAAATAAAAATTGGGAAAAAAATCAATAACGGGACATTGATTGTCTATAAAGATTGAATGCAAAAGTAATTAAGATATGTATAAGCTAAAAATTATTGATAAATGTAATAATGATGTTTTTACTTAATTGATATAATAAGAACTGTATTAGCTTAAATATGAGATAGTAGATATTAAGGGAAAAAAGAGGAAAATTTGATGTTGTAACTTGAGATTTGTACTAAAGATTTTTGTATGTTATTGAACTATTGATTAACTGAGCCACCACGTTGCTTTTTAAATAATTAGATGTAAAATTGGAAAATTAATAAAATATTATTAAAAAATACTTAAATAAGAACAATAAAAGAGATATACAAAACTAGATTATGTTATAAGAGTTTTAAAATATTAATGAAAAAATATTAAATAATACCTGACAAAAATAATAAAACTGTTATTTAAGATATTTCCATATTGCTTCTTGATTGGCATCCTCATTTGCAATTTTCTTCGCTTTTATCTGAGCATCATCAGCTGTGTGATTTATCCTTAACCATTTTTCACTGTAGGAGTAGGATCCCATTCCTTTAGAGGTAGGCCGATAAGATTAATAGTCATTGTATTTGATATATTAGAAACAGTTAGGCCAGGGGTCCCCAACCCCCGGGTCATGGATCAGTACCGGGCCGTGGCCAGTTAGGAACCAGGCCGTACAGCCGGAGGTGCGCTGAAGGCACGTCTTCCACCTCCGGGCATGAGGTTTTATTTATTTATTTATTTTATAATTTAATTTATACCCCGCCCTTCTCCTCATGGGACTCAGGGCGGCTGACAGCCTCATAAAAACTACAATACAAATACAATAATTAAAAGCCGAATTAAAAAGAAATATTTAAACAGGCCGATCAATTAAAATTGTCCTTAAAAATCCCCTGAAACTTTAAAATCGTTAAAAATTATCCCTATTTAAAACTCACCCTAGGTCAGGCCCGCTTGTTGAAAAAGCCATGTCTTGAGGGCGCGGCGGAAG
>NW_015387167.1:421372-423986 GCF_001527695.2 Protobothrops mucrosquamatus
GAAAGAAAACGGCGAGCGGCCCGCGGCTGTCTTCTCCCCCTCCCGGAAAACTCACCAGGGAGGGGGCAGATCCTCTGGCTCCTCGGGGGTCTCTCCTCTGGCTCCTTCGGGGGTCTCCGAAGCCCCCCCTCTACCCTTCTTCCACTCCATTTGTGCGGAGCTAAAGGGCAGCGTCCACCATCATGCAGACATGCGCAGGGGTCTGGGCAGGGACGGGAGAGTGGCTGGGCAGAATCTGTCTTGCTCAGTTCAAAGGTCCTCTGGCAGCTGCACTTGCAACTGGCTACTCCTCCTCCTGCTATTTCTTCCTCCTCCTCCTCTTCTTCCTTACTTTTCTCCTCTCCTCCTCCCGGCACCCCAGCTGAGCTTGCGCGCCCTTCGTGCAACTCTCCAAGTTTGCAAGCGCAAAGAAGGGGAGAAGTTACATTTCCCCTTAAGCACTGTGTCTCAAGGGAATCCCTCTCTCATTTGCATCTTTTCTGAGCCTGCTGGGCTAGCGCAGTGCTGAGTTGGTTTGGTCTCTCTCTCTCTCTCTCTCTCTCTCTCTCTCTCTCTCTCTCTCTCTCTCTCTCTCTCTCTCATGGTGTTCTCATCACTTCCTCAACATGCTGGGTTTTGCTGGAAGGCTGAGTTTAGGATCATCTCTTCCCTCCCACTTTCTTAGAAGCACTGATCTAATCTAATACAATGTAATAATAATAGAAATAAGTGCATTATTTGTTCATTTATTTAGAAAATTTTCAATAAATGTAATGCACTTGAATAATCCTGAACCCCCCTACCCCCTCCATCCCACCCCACCCCTGGTCCATGGAAAAATTGTCTTCCATGAAACTGGTCCCTGGTGCCAAAAAGGTTGGGGACTGCTGAGTCAGGCGACTTCTGAACATATTATATTCATCTTTGAAAAACCTCTTTCCGCTTCTGCTGAACTTACAGCAATTGTTCCGACAATATTTTTAGCTCTTTGAACACATTATTCATTGAGCTCTGTATAGTTAGACAGGAAAAAGTTCCAGAGCCATAACTCCAGCTAATACTTGGTGGCCTCACCTCCTTTCCTGTATGCACCAATCGGGAAACTAGAGAGATGAAGCGTCTATTCCTGAAATTACCTCTGAGAAGCACCACCAAGTTTCCACCTGAGTGACATGATCGAAGGCACCTCATCTCTGTTTGGTTTCCATTGCTCCTCTCTTGGACTTCTGGGGAGGTTTTTTTCCCCGTGCGTGGAAGATAGTTGAACAAAAACCAGATGTGTTCTGGAAAACACAGATTTATCATAACCAGTTCGCCAAATTCAACAAAAAAATTAAGAATCAGTTCTGCCAAACCGGTGCTAACCGGCTGAATCCCTATCCAGAACTGGAGCAACCCTATCCAGAACTAAAACCTCCAGATTCCGAACCCACAGCTATTCTGTCTTGCTAGGGCTCAGCTGAAGCCTGACCTCCAGACCCCCACAGTGTCCAGGAACTATGAGAAGGCAAGTACAACATCACTTGGGTCATTAGGAATGAAGACATAAAGTTCAGTATCATTGGCATAGTGAAGATACTTCATCCCATAGTGTTGGATGATCTCGCCCAGAGTTTTATGTAGATATTAAAAAGGAGCAGAGGGAGCACTGAGGCTTGTGGCACTCTACAAAGGAATGGTTGTGGACTGGAGCTCTCATTGCCTATCAACACTCACTGGGACCAGCCTTGAAGAAAGGAGCTGGACCAGTGCCACACTGCACCACCGAGCCCCAGCTTCCATAGCCAGCCCAAAACAGTACCATGGTCAATGGTATTGACAGCTGCCAAGAGATCAAGAAGAACAAGGATGGATGCATTATGCCCATCCTGCTCCTACCAGAGATCATCTACAAGTGTGACCAAGGCCATTTCTGTTCCATAATCGGGCCTAAACCTGATTGAAAGGGGTTCAGATAATCCGTTTCAGCCAGGGCCCTCTGGAACTGCAAGGCAATCATTTTTCTCATCACATTCCCTAACCTCATAGAAAAGAATCTCACATTTAATTACCTGTTTTGCCTCTCCTCCCACCCCTCTTATGTAATTCCAGCCTTGGAAAGTTCCAAAAGGAAGAAGAGGTGAAAAGGACTAGAAAAATCCAAGGGATTCTCAGGACTTCCAGTTTTATGTCTTACTACCAAACCTGAAATATGTCTGGGCCAGCTGCAAGTTGGTCTCAATATATTTCTTCCTGTGGCTACACATCTCGTTCCCTGGGTTCTTTCTTGCCTTGTAGTCATCATAGAAATTGGAAAAAAATATTTATTTTAGATTTAAAAAAAATAAAATTGGAGTATTCTGATATCAAGCAAGTCGAATGTAGGCTTTGCCTATTTAAGAAGTGGTTCATAGAGTTTCTGGTTGGCAAAATAAACAATGAGCTAACAATAGAGAAGTCAAATGGCATCTGAGACAACAGCAATATGTCAGTCACATTTGACTCATTGAATGCTGTAAACCTCCACAGTATATTTATGTGATTAATGGCTGATATTATCAAGTGACTTACGATGCTTGCCCTTATATAGGATAAGAAAAGTATAGGCCCTTTATGCTAGCTGTTTTGGAGTGTGCTTTTTTTTTTTTTTTTTTTT
>NW_015387167.1:426106-444643 GCF_001527695.2 Protobothrops mucrosquamatus
CCTGCCACCGGAAGTCCTGGAGTGTGCTTTATTAGGTTAATAATACAAAGAAGCAGTTCATACAAAGAATATTTTGCAATAAAACACTGACTTCTGTACACTCAAGATGGTTGGCCTTTATATAATCTTGGCCTTTAAAAACCTTCCCATAACAGGAATCAATATTGCTATTGCCTCAGTTTTGAAATGAGGCTTTATTATTAAAACTAGTAGTAATAGTAACATTTTCCCCATTCACTGTTTAGCCTCATTCAATAGATCACCAATAGATTACCAAACACTTAAGTCTGAACATAACCTTAGTTCACTTGAAAGAAAATACACAACAAGATGCAGCCTATCTCTCTTGGTACTTTTCAAACCTGTTAATCTTAAGAAAGAAGTGTAAGCATTTGCTTACGTTTCTTAGCGAAATGTAGGACTCTGTCAGTGCCATCTTACAAAACTGTATTCCAGAGTTCTCTGGTAAATGAGAATAAATTTGCAGCTTAAAAGCTTTCATTTTTGGCTAACTGCTTTTTAAAGATAAACCAGTGTGTATTCCAAACCCCTGTTGTATTCAGTAGAGTTAATCCCTCACTATTATTCGATTTATAGCTCAACCCTTTTAATTGTATGTCAAAAGACCCCTTTAGAATTTTAAGGTAGAAAAGGTAGCCCGTTTGATGTTGCACAAAACCAAGAAATCTCTCCTCAATAATCTCTTTAACACACATGTATTTTAGGAATACAAATATATAGTACTTCTAGAATTGAGAGATCCTTAAAGCAAACCAATTCATGTTTTTCTTTAGGCTTTTAGCTCATTTCATAATTGAACAATATGTTGCATATATCTATTGATATCCTTTTTGATGATGCCAAAATAAGAATAATAAAACACTTCCTTCTAGGTATAAAATAAAGTGGTTGCATAATTTTTTTAAATATCTTTTAGGCCTTGCTTTTCCCTCTTCCATTCAGTCATATTCAGTTGAAACACCTTGGTTACATTATCCAAAAAGGATGTCTTCAGTAATATCATATGTATACATGTGTATGTGTGTGTGTGTGTGTATTATATATAATACACACACACACACGGTAGAGAAAGAGAGAAAATTCATACTTCTGTTCTGTAATACAAATTAAACTGATTTATTTTTTGCTTCACAAAACAGCAGCAGTAATTCCAAAACTAGCATGGTAACATTAAATGTTCAGGTGCCATTAAGCTATGCTCCCCCCCAATTTACTCCATACTCTTTTATGAAAATGAGTTTCCTATTCATATCCCAATAGTGTTTTTCTCTAATATTGCAATTTCCAAATGATTTATGGTTAGAACTTTGAAAATTCTGCATAAACAAGTGCTGAACATAATGACTGGGTAACTCTGAAAGTTGCTATCCCAAGATATAATAGTTTTTTTTTAATACAACAGATTGTTAGATATTACAGTAGCAGAAAAATGCTTATCCTGGTTTTGGATGTATGCTTAAAAGGTAAAGCGGAACATGGATTTTTCCAGAATCCCTTTTCATCACTTAGGCAGCTCAGTTCCATTCAATTAAATGGCTCTCTTTTTCTTGGCTACCTCTTTCAACCAATGCAGAAAGAAAAGGAGACCCACAGAAATCAATCATGTAAAGTGCATGCATGAATGATAGGAGTCAGGCACAAAAGTTGAAACTTTTACTACTAAGGGAGCAACACAACCATAGGGACACTAAGCATGGAGAGGAGAAGAGAGGAGAAGAGAGGAGAAAGAAAGGAGAGGAGAGGAGAGAGAATTTTTACTATTAAGGGAGCATCAAGCCCATAGGACCGCCAAACAGAGAGAGGAGAGAGAAAGGAGAGGAGAGAAAATAATTAAAGAATCATACAAACTATTTCAGGAAAAAAATCTGATAGGTACAGCATATGTATCCTAACTTCCCTCCAGTAAATTCAAAGAAGTTTGACCAACTGTTTTATCTTCATAATAACTCTGTGAGGCATTTAAAGCTCAACACCTACAGTACAAATGAGCTTAATAAATAATTTGGTGTTGAACTCAAGTTGCCCTGGACCAAATCCTATCATCTGACTCTCTAGAAATTACATTACTTCTCCTTCAGTTGTTGTATTAAGGGATAGTGACATTGCCATTAATTACAATATCTTTTCAGGCATAGGTTGATTCAGTAAAACCCCAAATTTCCTGGAATATACAGTATCCCTAGCATTTACGAGTCCTCTGTAGGGATCAGGGCTTGATTGCATTCCCCCCCCCCCAAAAAAGAGGAGGAGGAGGAGGAGGAGGAGGAGGAGGAGGAGGAGGAGATCAGAGCTCAGTCTGTCCTTGGACAACTCCAGAAACATTATATCATCTTTGACAAATATGGAATCTTTGACTATACTCATTTTTTCCCCTTTGGAGATATCTATTGAATCGGTTTTCAGATATTTTAACCATTACCACAAAAATGCAGCTATGCAGCTACGATTAAAATTCTTCTAAGTGGAGCTTTTAGCTACTTTGAAGCAAAGCGATATGTAAATGTTCATACACTATTTCTGAAAACTGTTTTTTGCCTTTTTGAAAAAAAAACTCTAATACTTTTGAAACAAACGCTGAGTGTGAAAGTAGTATTCTACGAAAGTGGTATCCTCTAAGATAGCTTTTCTCAACATGTCCTCTGGATGTGCATTGAAATTCCAAATTATTGGAATTTCTATCCAGCTTGTATTGTCCTAGAAATGCATGATGCCTATTTGATTAACTTTAATCTGAACAGAAATGGTTTGACAATATGCATTATCCTATTCTTCTAACTCTCACTATTCTTTTAACAATGAAATACCAAATTTAGTAAAATATCATAGTACCAATAAAATAAAATAAGCTGAATTAGGGTGGAATGCTCCTGCATAGCCAATGGGTTTCCTTCAGTGCAGAGAATGGAGTAGAAAGAAGAAAAGAAAGGTGATTTGGTAGCTTTATAACACCATAAAGATCAGAACTTAGAAGATGGGAGGATATTAAAATTAGGCTTTACCTAGTGACTGTTTTTATTCATAAGAGCTCTTAGGGCTGTTGGGATGAAGAAGCAATAAGTATAAGTATTTACTGTATGAATATATGAAAAATATTTGCCATTTTTCTACATTCTAAATTTAATTTTGTGCTGGCTAAACAGTACATTTGAGGCTACAATTCTATGCATGTTTAACTCAGAAGTAAATGTCAAATGATTTCATATGGCTTACATATGTATATATAGGCTTTTATACTTATTAATTCACTAGAATGATTGATGATTTTTTATTGTAAGTCTCAAAATAGTCAGGTACCAAAATAATAACTGTGTTTCAGATTAATGCATAAAAGTAGGAGAGGTTATCTAAGACGTTATATTGACCTCTATCATACAAAATAATGTAATCTGTCATAAAAATAATTGGAGAAAATTTTAGATGTGCAAATGCTGATTAAAAAAAATAAGCAGTCAGTATTATATGATCTGCTGCAAGGAATTTGGGTCTTCTGCATGAAAGTTTGTTGAAAGAAATGAAAAATGTCTGGGCACTAGAGCATGCTTCTGCTTAATTTGTTACATTAAATGAGAGTTTAGTATGCCAGAAGAAACATAAAACTGAATGTAATGCAAATGGAATTCAAAAGAAGTGCTTTGGGTAAATTAAGAAGAGATCAGTCAAAAATGAATGAGCAAGTAATGAATGAACATGGATCAAATACAGAAGCAACCAACCAGTACAATAGTGCAAATATAATGCAAGTTCTACCTATATTTGTTGTGACATGGCCCACATGTGTGAAAATAGTAAAACTTGCAAACAACTCCGTTTTCATCACTTTGATTGAAACTGGATCCTGTGGATGCCTCTGCGAAGGAGTAAATCAATTGGGACTATAGGTTGGATGGGGTTAATGAGATCTTAAAAAGAGAAAGATGAATAGTTTAAAAAACAAAAGGCAAGGGATAAAGCAATGGAAAATCATAGTGGAAGCAAGAATGGTTCCTAAGGATAGAAAAATTTGATGAGGTTCAGGAGAAGGATCTGGAACAAACTTGTTAAGCCATGTTTTCTTATCTTCTGTGCTTTGCATAATGCTGATTACTCTGAACTAGAAGGTAGTTATGTATATATCTATGTTCTTAAGAGCTATAAATTCTCAATATAATTTACCAAATATTTCTATTTCAGTATGAAAGATCTGAATGTGTAACTAAAATTAGACTCCTGGAAGATAATTGGAATGGTGTTCTCTGAAATTAGAGGGAGGCTCCAAGGTCAGCTGTCCTGCTGGCTGCTAAGATTGAATCTTTCCAATATCAGAGACGAAAGGCAGATCTCTCTCTCTCTCTCTCTCTCTCTCTCTCTCTCTCTCTCTCTCTCTCTCTCTCTCTCTCTCTCTCTCTCTCTCTCTCTCTCTCTCTCTCTCTCTCTCTGTGTGTGTGTGTGTGTGTGTGTGTGTGTGCATAAGAGAAAGAATTGAGTAGGAGGTGTGCCAGGCTGGTCATAAATTAATTGGTCTAATGGCCCTGTGGTCATTTGTTAATGTAGATAGTTCTCATGATGGGAGGGGAAGAACAGTGGAAATAGCAAACTGATATGAAGAGCAATAAATGTGTTTCCAGGTTAGTTGTCTATGCTAGCAGAGCATGACATTTGATTCGTTAAAGTGTTCTGACTGTGAAGATCTCGATTTGGACAATAAGATTGCTCTTTCCTATAGCATATCATGTTTATTTGGTATAGAAAGTCCCACATTAATGTCTACGCAATATCTACAGTGTACTGATGCCAACTTTTCATTATTTATTTACATTTCCTGTACATATACAACCACAGAAAAGAAATACTGGATCTCCTTCCTTCCTTCCTTCCTTCCTTCCTTCCTTCCTTCCTTCCTTCCTTCCTTCCTTCCTTCCTTCCTTCCTTCCCATAGTTAAAAAGGACACATTTTCTTTCCTCGCATAAGAATAAAGTGGTGCCTTTTTTCTTCTTATTTCTCATCTATTATCTAAGAAACATATTATTGTTTAGATCCATATTTTGCAGGGGGCTATATAATTTTAATTTCTGTATCTACATTGGTTGGTATCCTGTAGTTACAGATGTTGAAGACCTATCATATAATCAGTCACCTTTTTTTTAAGTATTTTTCATTTTTCCTAGTCCTGTAAATTTTGCTTCAAAATATATACCTTTCTAATAAATTAAACCTGCTTGATTTTTATAGCTTTTTCTTGTACTTAAAATGTTCAAGTAAGAAATGTTTAATATAAACTAAACTCCATCAGTTCCACCTATTTTACTGAGTACATCATAGATGTGCTAATTCTTTTAAATTAATCATCAAGATGATTCACTTCCCATTTTGTATAAGTGTGCTACATAATAAGAATAAGAATAGAATAGAATAGAATAGAATAGAATAGAATAGAATAGAATAGAATAGAATAGAATAGAATAGAATAGAATAGAGCTGGAAGGGACCTTGGAAGTCTTCTAGTCCATCCCTCTGCTCAAGCAGGAGAACCTATACCATCACAGACAGGTGAATATCGAGTCTCTTCTTAAAAATCTCCAGTGATGGAGCACCCACAATTTCTGGGGGTAAGCTGTTCCACTGACTGATTGTCCTCACTGTCAGGAAGTTTCTCCTTAGTTCCAGGTTGCTTCTCTCTTTGATCAGTTTCCAACCATTGTTTCTCGTCCTTCCCTCTGGTGCTTTGGTGAACAACCTGGCCCCCTCTCCCTTGTGGCAACCCCTCAGATACTGGAATACTGCTATCATGTCTCCCCTATTTCTTCTTTTCTTTAGACTAGCCAAACCCAAGTCCCATAGCCGTCCTTTGTATGTTTTCGTTTCCAGGCCTTTGATTATCTTAGTTTCTCTTCTCTGATTTTTTTTCCAAACTCTCAACATCTTTTTTTGTGATATGATGACCAAAACTGGCTGCAGTATTCCAGGTGTGGTCTTTTTAGGGTTTTATAAAGCGGTAATAATTCTTTGTGTGATCTTGATTCTATGCCTCTGTTTATACAACCCAGGATTGTATTAGCTTTTTTGGTTGCTGCTACATACTGCTGGCTCATAGTCAAGTGATTGTCCACTCGGACTCCAAGGTCCCTCTCACGGTTACTGTTTTTAAGCCAGGTCTCACCCAATCTGTATTTGTGCCTTTGGTTTTTCCTGCCTAAGTAATAAGTAAGATTTGGTTTTTCCTGCCTAAGTAATAAGTAATAAGTAAGACTTTGCTTTTCTCCACATTGAAACTCATTTTGTTGGATAGGGCCCATTGTTCAAGTTTGTCTTTGCTACTCCTGCCAGTTTGGTGTCATCTGCAAATTTGATGAGTTCCCCTTCAGTTCTCTCATCTAAGTCATTGATGAAAATATTGAAGAGTACTGGGCCTAAGACAGAACTTTGTGGTACCCGACTGCTTACTTCTCTCCATGTAGATGTAGTGCCATTAAGGACTACTCGTTGAGTACGGTTTGTTAGCCTGCTGCAGATCCATCTGGTGGTGATGTTGTCTATTCCACCTTTTCTTAGTTTACCAAGGAGTAGGTTGTGATCTACCTTGTCAAATGCCTTACTAAAATCTAAGTATACTATGTCCACTGCGTTTCGCTGGTCTACTAGTTTAGATGCATTAAGCTTAAAGGGGCTTATTTTGGAAAATAATTAATAGAATTGCATTGCATTGCAAGTTATGTAAAGATTATAAATTCTTTACTTATTATGAACTGCAAATAAATGAGGAAAGAAGGAAGATGCCTGTTTGCTACCAATATTTTATTCAGGGTATTTGTTTATGGTTCTTTATTTTTAAAGTCCAACATTATGGATAAAACTAGAAAAACCTTGCTAACACCAGAAACACATCAATCTGATCATCTGAAAGGTATCTGGTCAGGGAAATAGGTTACATGAGATCCCAAATTAAATATTTATGTAAGACTGGGTAATATGAATGACTTCAGCTATTTGATTTTTTTTAAATCACTACTATTTAAATCAGAGTTTGGACTCTGTTCCCTCTTGCATTGTCAGGGTTTCCTTATTTTATTTCAGTATTTCAGAGTTATATATTGGGGTATATCTTGAATGCTATTAACAATGTAAATCAGAAAAATAAGGTGGCTATGAATTATCTTGATGGAAAGAAAGCTTTTGATCATTTTGAATGTTCCTTCATGCTTACAATTCTGAAGAAAATTAATTGTGGGTCAAACTTTCTCAGATGAATATCGCATATTTATAAAGACAAAAAGCCAAGATAATCATAAATGTTTTTTTTAATCATAAAACTGTTCCAAAATGAGGAGGACAAGACAAGCTGCCCCCTTTTTTCTTATTTTTATTGGCATCAGAGCCATTGACAAAGAAGATATAGAAAAGAAAAGAAAATTTTAGGAGTTAAATTAACAATTCAAGAACATAAACTGAAACTATATGATGTTGATGTACTTATAGTTAGACAAGGACGCTTTAGAACTGATAATGAAATGTATGCAGCAGTATAATTTTCTGTTAGAATATCAGATTAATAAGAATAAAACTCAAACATTGACATGGAACTTAACTAAAAAGAGCAATACTTGCAGCAAATAAAAAGATCCAATACCATTGCTAAAATATATTTCTGAGAATTTATTTTACAAAAAACAATAAACATTGAGATAAAAGTGACTTTTATTGATATTTTAGCAAGTCCCACATGAGACTATTGCAATATGTTTTACCTAAGGCTACCCTTGAGAAATGGTATTTTAAATGCTGTAAAATGCCACAGCTGGACAATTGACTGCCTATGATGCTTTGAATGAATTATGCCTCTTTTGTTTATACAGTGTAGGAACTTACATACGTGATCCATTCGGCATCCAAGACTTTGTTCTAGATGTCTTGGCTGCCCTCATCAATACAGTACTTCCAAGTCAGATCCCTTGGGCTCATGACTCAAATAATGACTATTCACAGAGAGTTTCGGCTGAATGTTGATCCTCATAATGGCTATTGTTTATAGTTGTTCTTAAATAATAATAAAAAATTGATTTGAATCATGTTGATGGTTTATTTTTAAGGTATTCTTTTGTGAGCTATCCTGAGTCCACGGTGAGAAAAATGTAGGATACATTTTTTTAGATACCTCAATGATTCTACACAAAAATGTTATTAAAGCAAAGCAAAGATGTTATTAAAGAAAAGCAATTAGCAATTTCCATAATTCAGTCTTCCCTAACTTCTAAAATTCCCTTCCAGTAACTATGTTGGTTTGGATTTCTGGGAATTGCAGCCTTACAATCAGGAAAGAAAGCCAGTTTGGCCTAGTGGTTAAGGCATCAGGCTTGAACTCAGGAGACTGTGAATTCCAGCCCTGCCTTAGCCATGAAAGCCAGCTGAGTAATCTCTCTCAGCCCAACTTACCTCACAGGATGGTTGTTGTGGGGTAAAGAGGAGGGAGTATTGTGTGAGAGTTATTATAAAAATAACTTTAGTTATTATAAGCATAATGATATACATTAAATAAACATTCCATATGTATATGGAATATACATAAAATAAATAAAGTACCAGATTGATAAAAAATGAACAGCTGCTTAACATAGGGAATCACGGAGGTGGATAGCCGATACCTCAAGCTTGGAAGTGATAGAACACTGAAGTCACAATTTATGAAAAGTGGAGCCTCCATTATCTTTTTGAAGTTCTCCTCATTGATTTGTAGATTATTGTTGCTATTATTGTTATCTGCTTGGAGGCTGAAAGACATTACATGCTCTTTGCAAGGCATGTTTAAATGATTGTCACATGTTTTCAACAATCAGATTGTACCTGGTCATGGTTATCCATAAAGCAGAGTTCAGAATTAATAGTTCTGTTGATGTAAAAGACATATTAATGTTAATTAACATTAATTAACCATTTTTGCTTTTTACTTTGCGTATTTAACTTTCTGAATATTTTATCCAAGGATAATTTTGAGCTCTCTAAGAGCATTTGTTTTAATTTCTCCATTTTGCAGAGGGAAATGAATAATCTCTAACGACTTTGCATCATAAACATTTCTTATTTTCCAGCCTAAGCTAAACTATAACTGTTCTCACACAAAATTCTTAGTGTAGCGCTTCTGTTACATTAACAGTTCTGGGTTAATGAGTGAGTGCTTTTTATAAAAAAAAAAAACATAAGGCATTTATTACAAATATATTCCAGATAATTATTGCAGGAGATCATGATCTGTTCATAGGAGAAAAAAATTACCTGAGGTATACTGGAAGGATCGAGACATTAATGGCTAGTCTGTACTATTGCTTATCCCTAAGGGGATCTTTTACAGGTGGTTTCTATTTTTGAAATATCAAAACCTGCTGAATGCAACGGAAAATTGCTCTTAACATTTTTTTCCACAACACAATTCTTCTTTCATCTGCTGTTCTTGAGGGAGTAAGTGGTTGGTTCATTATTGCTTTATTATGACCACCTTGTTTTAAGGAAATAGACGTCTTTTATAGATCTCTTTGCATTTCATTTTTAGAGCACTTTTTTCCCTTTAGAAACGATTAATGTGAATACACATTAAAATGATTAAAGTTGCTAACATCAAATGTTAGCATTTGATGTATTTATTTTATATAGAATATATATCTATTACCAGAAATAATGTCTCCCATGATATCTTTTAAGTGCCTAATAAAAGCATATTAAAACTTCACCCAGTTTATATGCAAGTACACATTTTATCTCTTCCTCTTCTTCCCAGTTTTTAAATTCACATATTTTATATCAACTCTTTGTAGCATATTGGCAATATATTGACAATTTATTGAATTGTCCAGTATTTCATAACTTCAAGATGGTTATACAGAAAGTGGCATGGCCAAATAAATAAATCTGATTACATGTAATGAATTAAATGTTCATTTACATCTAAATAAAACCGCAAATATACCTATCCATTCTGTGATGCATTTTCAGTGTCAGCAAAGTTATGCAAAATCGTAGGAAATCATCAGTGAAATAAATTACAGCATGAGATTAAAAAAAAAAAGAAAAGTAAAAATATCTTTGCATCTCTTTAGAACAGGGGTGTCAAACTGCCAGCCCGCAGGCCAGATACATCATAGCGAAATAGCGCCCACCCCATTGCCGGCAATGGCAAAAAAAATCGCGATACGTTACGACACATCGCGTGACGTTGCGAATTTGACACCCCTGCTTTAAAAGATCTCTTCAGTTCTATCCAACCATTATTTTTTCAATCTTTTCTTTCCTCTCAAGCCATTCATACTTCCTTTGTATATTTCTTTTGCAAATTAGTCCTCATTCATTCTCTCTCCCTATGATCCTTCCAGCTCAGTATATTGAATACTAACTTCTGTATGTGATCCATTCATCGCTATTTATCCTTGACTCTATCTTTTCTTGTTTTACCACTCATGCTTCTTAATTTTCCCATTCCTTTTGCATTCACCTTGATATTCATTTTTCTCCCATCAAATAACAAAGTGAGCAGAAACACATTCTTCTGTACAGCAATTTTAGCTGTTTTTCAGCATGAATTCCTTCAACGGAGCACATAGTACCCACCGCTTTTCTAGCAGATTTATGTGTCTGAAGTTCCCCTATTTTCCCTATCCATCTTTAATACAATTCTACTGTGATGCACAAATTCATCCACTTGTTCTGTTTTTTAATCTTTATCCACAAACATCAATTCATGATTCAAGCCTATCATATCCGTAAGCTAAATTAACAAATAAACAATAACATTCCTTGTTCCTGTTCATACATTTCCCACTGAACTTCTAAAGAGCAAAAATCTTTCCGTTTTGAAATTGAGAAATAAAAGGAAAACAAAGACATTTGGGGAGCACTTCTGCATAGTGCTGGGGAGAAAATATCACTTTCTTATAGTTGGAGGAAGGAGATTAAAAAGCTCTGTAAATATAAGGAGATATGAAAGGCATGTCCAAGAACAGGCAAAGACATTTGTAATATTGTATGGTTGTTTTAATTTCTTTAGATGACTATAACTTTTGTTTATGTCTGCATACATTATTTTTTGCCCCCAAAATAGTTCAAGTCCTTCCTAAGCCATGAAAGCCAGCTGGGTGACTCTGGACCACTCATTCTTTCTCAGCCCAACCCACCTCACAGGGTTATTGCTGGGGGGAGGAATAGGAAGAGGGGTGTGTGTTGGATAAGTTCGCTGCCTTGAATTATTTGTAAAAATAATAAAGGTGGGCTACAAATAATGAATGAATGAATGAATGAATGAATGAATGAATGAATGAAATATTTCATTTCTGGGCCACGTTGTTTCTTCAAAGCAAGAACACCTTCCTTTCAATATATACCTAAACCAATGTAATCAAATGGATTAGATTAACTGCTGTATGTATTATATTGTAGATAATAAATTGCTGTCAAGAAAGTCTTGTCTTATTTAATAGATTTATATGCCTTTAATATTTTATACAAATGAAGGTAGCATCTCCAGATTTCTAGTCCAACACCTTAACTACTATATTGCACTGGTTCTCTGAGGACTCATGTTTACCTTCTGATTCAATTGTTTTGAAAATTCAGTCACCCAGCCAATAATAATTGCTTCAGAATAACAATATTGGTTTAAAATAGAGTATGAGAGCATATTCTAAGCCAGCAGTGCTCAACCTTTCTGGCTCTGTCAACCGGCAATGGTAGCAGCAGTGTGTGTGTGTGTGGGGGGGCGGAGGGGATGTTTTAGCATATACGTCTGATGCTTGTGCAAATGGAGCTTCACGTGCTTGCCTGTGCTTGCGTGGCCCGGTTCTCAATGGGCCACAGACCGGGACTGGTCTGTGGACTGGGGGTTGGGGACCCCTGCTGTAAGCAAAATAGTTTTCAAAAGCATCCAAACTTTCAAAGACATATAGTATTTATTTCACAAAAACTAGATCAATTTTTTTTTATCAGTGTCATTCTAAATGAGTCCAAAAGAAGACAAGAAATCAAGAGAATGACAAGTATTCCTACTGTGAGATTAATTCCTAGTGATTTGGCAGACAACATTTAATCAATAAAATGTCGCTATTAATTTAAGTACCAGTTTGAGCTATTAATGTATCAGCTGTGGTCTATGAGTTGAGCTATTTTAAATAATAGATTTCCTTTCAGAATTAAAGACAAAATACTTGACTGAAGGAATCTTTTCATTCTTTAATATCTATTTTCTTTAGAACTCATCTAAATATAACTGCTTTGAATTCTATTCATTACTTCAGATATTTAATCCCCATATTACCTACTTAGTTGGTAAGTTTAAAATACCATCATTTCAAATCCCTTATTTGTGCTACGGTATATTTTCTTAATGAATTTAAGTGAAAAACGTTTGATCTTGACTAGGATTTCAAATATTGTTTGAGATAGAAAAAATACAACAAAGACAGAACATTTGATAGAAAAGGGGTAATTCAAACTTTAAAATGAGAAAGATTTTAACTCATATTTTTATATTCCATATTTTTGAAACTTAGAGAAACATATGATTTCTCTATGCAGCATGATTCATCTGTTGAAAGAAAAATCTTCAGGTCCAGTCCAAGTTGGGAGTAAATAAGATGCTGGAAATAAAAATGGAGGCTGCTTGGGAAAGAAGGTTCTTGTTTATTTACTTGCCAGAAACTTCAGTGACACAGCATGTTTCTGGGGTGGCTGACAAAATGGAGTTGGGAGCGGGTGGGTTTTTATACCTTCTTTGGGCTTTGTATTTGAGGTTGTTCCTACTCCTGTGCAATGTACTTTGACCTGAACTTGAGTCTGCCCTTTTGGTGTTCTAATGGTGGTGAGTTATTCCTATTATGTCTTAAAGGTCATGTTTCTGTCCTTGGAGTCTTTGTTTTTCTAATCCCCTCAGCTCCAGCCTTCCTGCCCCAGTTTCCCTGAATGATTTACCAAATCTGCATTTCTAAAAGCTGGCCTGCTCAGTTTCTGCTTGGGGGAGATTGGGGCAGAAAAGCCTTTTAAGATTTTTTTTTCTCCGTTATTCCTTTTGGGGAAATATAATATTCTGTCTTTTTTAATATCCCCTAAAATATTTCCTTCTTGAGGGGTGGAGGTGCTGACTTCCTACACATCAAATGGAGATATCAGTACAATTCAAAGATTCAGAACATTTATTTATTTATTTTATTCTATTTATTCAATTTCTATAGCTATCTCAGCCAAATGATTCTGGGTGGCAAACAGTTTTAAAACTGTACAGCAGTTAAAAGAATTAAAAACAATAAAACATTAAAAAATATCTCCCCAAAAATATATTCAGCAAGTTTAGAATGCTTAAACAGATTCCAAATGCAATGGGATAAAACTAATCTAATAAGAACAGAAAAAGTGAAATCCATAATTTAATAGTCCTGATATTATCAATGATTAAGTGATGATGCAATTTGTAATTGATCTGGATATCTTACAAATAATATTGTTGCAAGCAGACCACCTGGTACCATCCCTCAGCCAAAAGGTGGGCCAAGTTTGAAGACCCCTGCATTAGACTTAATCATGTTTTTCTGGAGTTCAATCTCTACTCCCCATTTCTGTATCCTTGATCTTGCCTGTTAAGTTTGTACATATGAAGACAGAACCAGTGGCTGGATTTACATACATTGCTAAATTCTCACCACATCCTTTGGAGGAAGGATTAGTATACAATTGTCACTGATAATTAATTATGGGAAGCCACAGAGTTGGGCTTTTTTGCCTTCTGATCTTTTAATATTTCTTGAGTTTTATCTTCTTTAAAAAAAAGATCTTGGTCTGGAACAACAAAATAATCTGAAAATGCTTTAGTTATATTAGATACAGAAACTGAAGGTGTGCCTGTGATTAAAACAAGTCTAACATCAGCAGAGTCAAATGACATTCACTGGAATGGTGAACATTATGGAAAGCGTGCCTTGAGTCATAAACCCTTTTAAAGCCCCAACAGAGTAGCCTGATTCTGATTACTCAGTGTGGATTGGGGGTTAGAGGTGGGTGGCAATTTTCTCTGAAACATAAATTAATTCAAGACAGGCAGCTTCTACAGTCTCCCTAGAATTAAGCCCTGGGCATATTGATGCCATTATATCCATCCCACATGGGTCCCAAGATCTATAGGTTAAAAAAGTATTAATGACTCTGAGTTGTGAGTCTTCCAAACTGGCCAGTAAATAAGTTTAAGGAGTAGAAAAAGTTGATAAAAAAGAAATTACTAGGAAACAGAATTTACTGCTCCCATTTTGAGAACAAGCCAAAGAAATTTATGAAGAACTAATAAATCTATTTTAAAATGTTCTGGTAGTTTAAGGAGTCTAAACAGCTCTAAACCTGACCTTCATTAAATGACTACTGAAATATGAATATCACGATAGGCTCATTAAACCAGCTTTTAACTGCCATGCTTTTTATAATGCTCATAGGGCAAATGTTTGAAAATATTAGAAAATGTATTTGAAAGCCCAGAGTTTATGTTTAGGGGAAGTATGCATAGTTGGTTGAATGTTCATTAAAATGTCTACCTAAATGCAGAGGCATTCATCTCGGTTTAACAGCCAATTTAACAGCACTCCTGCAGAAACTTTACACTGAAACCAAGTGTTTGGCCAACACTTCAGATGACATTTTCACTATTACCAGCACCACCAGTGCCCTGATGTCAATAAACCTTGGGTCAAAGATCAGATATACACTACAAAAGGCATAACAGGTAATCGTTGACTTACAGCAGTTCTTTTAGTGACTGTTCAAAATTACAACGGCACTGAAAAAAGTGACTTATGACCATTTTTCACACTTACAACCATCGCAGCTTCCCCATGGTCATGTGATCAAAATTCAGACTCTTGGCAACTGACTCATATTTATGACAGTTGCAATATGCCAGGGTCATATGATTTCCTTTTGTGACCTTCTGACAAGCAAAGTGTCAATGCTGCAAATACTGTATATTCTTGCTTTGACAATATGCAGAACTGTCTGGTATTTTTATAGTTAAACCAGGCAACAGGGAAAAAGGGAGGAGAATAAGGATAGCCCGGGAAAAAGAAACCTGAAGTAAATCACATCTTCCAAGTTGATTGGAAGATGTGAACCATGACCCCAAAATAAGGGGGGGGGGAAATGCTTAGAATGTATATGCGTAACGGAAGAGAAGCCAGACCTAAGCATTTCCACCATGCTGTACTGACGTCTCTGTAACCTTAATAAATGCTTTTAGGAAAAAATATGCCTGAAAGTCCTTTTAAATGTTTCGTTAATCAGACACATGACACAAAGTCAATGGGGAAGCCAGATTCAGTTAACAACTGTGTTACTAACTAAACAACTTCAGTGATTCACTTAACCTCTGTGACAAGAAAGCTTGTAGAATGGGGCAAAACTCACTTAACAAATATTTTGCTTAGCAACAGAAATTTTGGGATTGGTTATGGTCATAAGTCATAATACTACCCGTATTATTATGCTGTTCCTACCACAAACGGATAGGAAAAAGAGGGAAACTGATGCTTTTCTGGAAAAAAGAAATTCTTCATATTTAGAGTGTAGACTTTCAACTTCTCTCACTGGAAGTGCTGCATGGATTTCACTGGAGAGAATGCTGGATTAAGCAGGTTAAAGATTCCAGCATTCAGTTTCATTTGGAAGTGGAAATAAAACAGCAGTAGAACTTCATGGCCAAAGTCTGTTTCCATGGAGTTAGCAGCCTAGTCACAAGAACAGAATCCCAGCTTCCAAACTTCTGAGTGTTGCTCCAAAGCTTATTCTAAGAGCTTTGCCCATTCCTTTCCAAATTTTAGATTTTTCTTTTTCCTTTATGTGTTTTACGATGTGCAGAAAATGTACTTTAAATGAACAATTTGTTCTTCTGTTCCCAAACACATCCCTGGGCAACATTTAATTTCCCTGCAGAAGTATTGTTATACTTCTTTAAAAGTATTGTTATACTTCTTTAATTTAAAAAAAACGGGTCATGATCCTCACCAGAAATAATGACTCAAACCTACAGAATGGAAAACATTTCTTCAGTATTTTCAGCACTCTTACCTTAAGCAAGTATTAAAGCCAACTCCCAGTTTCTGTGCTCTGAAAGCTTTATTGTGGCCATATTTGTTTGAATTGCAAACCATGCAATGTCAAGAAACCCTTTAAGTTCATAACTGAAACAATTTAAGGCTCTGTTAGGTTATGCTATGAACAAGCGTTCATTCTTCAGCCACACATGTCTGCTCTTTTTAAAGGTTTCTTTCCAATGTTAAACTGACAGCATGGATGCTATGTGGTGGACTCTTCACCAACAATCTTGGAATAGTCAGGAAAAATATGTTGTCTCTCTAGGTCTACCCCAGGATAATACCCACAACTGAAAATTGCATATAGTGGATTAGGAACTGGATTAAAATGGAAAGATTCAAGTTTATTGCACTGGAGCTCACTTTGACTAATAAATAATCTTATTTACATATTGTGTTATATCCCTCCTAATTTAAAGGCCAACTCACCTCACAAGGTTGTTGTTGTGAAAATAGGGAATTGTGTTTGATATGTTTGCCACCTTGAGTTATTTATAAAAATAATAAAGGCAGAATATAAATAAATTGCATTATGTTTGACACATTTAGGAATGTGGCCATATTAGTCTAATTAGATTTTAGCACTATTCCCTTTTGTTGTTAAATGTGTACTTATACGCTGCAAAGACAAAGTCTCAGTGTAAAGAAACCTAGCAAGGTCTAGAAGATTATGTTTGATTAGGTAGCAAACTATACAAAAGGACTGGTCATCCTAGGAGGACATTTTAATTCAAAATTAGGTCCCATATTTACCCTCCAGAAAATTGTCTACAGGCACCATTGAGCCAGTGCTAATCTGAAGATGGGATATGTAACTTTTGCATGATACAATGCATCAATACATTGGATTTTTGCCTCTTAAATGGAGCTGCCCCTGGAAATAGACTAGACACCTAGAGGAACTCATGTTTTGTCCAATTCAAAAGCACATGGTCCTCTGTTGAGGACTTTTGAAGTCTCTAAAAGATTTTACAGTGATTGATGGTCTAGAGCAGACATGTCAAACTCACGATGTCACATGACATCGCACGACATATTGGAACTTTTTCCCCATTGCCAGCAATGGGGTGGGCGCAGTTTCCTCATGATGCATCCGGCCCGTGGGCCAGCAGTTTGACACCCCTGGTCTAGAATCTACTTTTGACTTTGTCTCTTCATTTAAGTGACAAAATGGAGCTGGTAGGACAAAACTGGAAAAAAGACCACTAAAGAGTTGGAGCCACATCTATGAAAAAGAGATCAAGTAAACAATTATCTGTAACAGGTATGTATATATATTATTAGTTTATTTATTTAAATTTATGGGGTGTCCAGTGGACTCTTGCATACCAAACTTCAAGGAATGTGAAAACAAACTGTAGGAGTTTGGAAAGATGATCTTGAAAGAATGAGGACGTTGGCTAGAGACATAAATATTTAAAGTGACAACATGTAAATTAAGTTGTGCATGACAACTAGACCAGCAGCTGGCAAGAGTATAAAAGACCCAAAATAAAAGAGTTCAGCCAGGCTTCTCTGTTGGAATAGAGGACCCTATGTTCTTGGACTAAATATTTGGCCAACACTGAGTTGCAAGAGCCAGGTATATGAAAGCAGGAATGGGTGTGTTTGTGGAGAATGTTCTTTTTTGATAAAGCTTTGTAATGTAAAGAACTCCAGGCCCTCAAAATTTGCTGCTGTACTACCCAGTGTCTTGGGAATATAGAGAAAAGAGTTCCACTATATGGCATGTACTTGTAAGCCCATCATAAAATCCTGTCTTCTTTATTCCAGCTGTGCAAAATTAGCTCCTTCAAGATGCCTTGCCATTGTCATTTGTTAACAATTGATCAAAGCAAGTAGAAGAAACTTTAGCGGATGCCTGAAGAAGAGACAAAAAAAGAATGCTTGATCAGTGAGGCTATTCAAAACATTGTGTAACATTGGTAGATATCTCTTGCCTAATGGATTTAGGGACAGTTATTTGCTCAGGCATTATAAGATGATTGGCTAAGGCAAGCATAGCCTTAAAAGCTTTTGAATGCTACTCATCTAAAGGAGACATGTCTGGAAATAACTGCAAATCCACCTAATGAAACTACTCCTAAACATTAAGACTGCTGAATCCAGTCCTGTAAAGAGATTGTAAATGCAAATGGTCATTGTACATTAAGTGAGGACTAACTGTACTTGGATTTTGTACTATATTATTCAGAGAAGCAGCACACTCATATTTCATGCCTCCCACATTGTACTTTGTATTATATACTGTAATTTCTTTTATTAACTCTGGGTTGTGATTTGTAATAAAGTTGGATTGACTGGCATATTGCACTATGACCCAGTGTGGCATTTGTTTGGTATTGGCATAATACATTGTTTGAATTTAACCGATAGCATGTATTTCTTTATGTTAGATCGCGCAGGCAGTAAGACACGAGTCGAGTGACAGTCAGCTCT
>NW_015387167.1:448036-471268 GCF_001527695.2 Protobothrops mucrosquamatus
ACTGGCTCTCTGGGCCAGGGGAGCCCTCTTTTATGGGATTCCCCTGGCTTGTAATCACACAATTCCATTGGCTGGCAAGACCCTGTTGCTAGTTAGCCAACCAGCAACGGGCATGAAACTGTATGCAGATGGAGAAGGGCAATCACCCTTAATGGGCGATCAATGGTGAAGGGCAATCACCCTTAATGGGCGATCAATAGTGAAGGGCAATCACCCTTAATGGGTGATCAGGATATGCATAGGGGATTAAGGGGGGGGAATACAAAGAACACAACACTTTAAACCACAGTTAAGTGAACTATGACTTACTTCAACATATTACTCTCTCAGTTCAGTTCATGTGACAGAGCTGTCATTACCAAAATAAAGCTGGCATAAAGAATACTATACCCAAGCTGGTGTAAAGAATACTATTACAACCATGCAGCAAAGACACATGCTGCTAGGTGAGTTATGAACTTATGTACCTATCATATTGGCTGCAATTCGCATAACATATTAAAAACAAATTTCACACATATTTTTAGCTTTGAAAGATATGGAGACCTAATTAACCTAGAACAGCGCTTGTCAAACTTGGCAACTTCAAGATGTGAGGACTTCAACTCTCAAAATTCTGGGAGTTGAAGTCCACATATCTTAAGTTGCCAAGTTTGACCAACACTGACCTAGAAAATTGAATTAATTGGGTAAATGAGATTTCCGTTGACCACGGATAAGCATGTCCTATAAACAAAACCATTCTTTTTCTTTTTCCAGTAGAGATTAGCCTGAAGGCAGTTAATCTATCTGATCTTTTTGCTGACATTCCTGGAGGAAAGAACTTGATTTTTGCTCAGCTGCACTGGGCAAAGCTGATGAAAAGCAGAAGAATCTCTTTGCTTTCTTAAGTCAGCTCACCTAAGTTCAGGCATCTCCAGTCCTACAATCATTTCTATATGAACAAGGGCAGCTGTGTTTGCTGAAAAAATAGGAGAAAGGATATTTTGGCTATAATCCAGAAAATCACATTCATCATTCTATCCTTGTGTTTTTTCATGAAGACAAAGAACAGCAGGCTTGAGCCAGTTTAAGGGATCAGTTTTAGTTTCATTGGAAAAAAAATGAAATTTCAGAAGATTGGAAGAAAATTTAGAGCTTTGCTCAAGACAGATTAAAAGCAAAAAGTGAGTTTAAGATATTCTGGTTTTATAGTTCATAATAGCATTAGCAAATACATCTCCTTTGGATTTGCATTTTTTTTAAGCAGCAGGAGGGAAATTTATCTTTTTGGCATATGTAGATTTTTAATTCTTGATTACACTCAAACCAAAGACTTGAAGAGAAATAATCTTGAGACCGAAATAAAAAAAAACAATTGTTTCCTTCTCTGCCTTATCTCAATGACATTTCATGTTATTTGGTAGTAAAAATGTAAGAAAAACAAGCACATAAAATGATTGCTGTTGGATCATCACTTTCCTGTCTGGTTCCAAGTAGGTATCAAATCAGAATATTTGATTATTGTGTCTGAATTAATGTTCTCAAAATAGAGAAGAATCTGGATTGAGTTTGTCAATGTCTAGATCAGACATGTCAAACTCGCGACGTCACATGATGTCGTGCAACGTATCGGAGCTTTTTTGCCATTGCCGGCAATGGGGTGGGCGTGGCTCCGGTATGATGAAACTGGCCCGCGGGCTGGCAGTTTGACACCCCTGGTCTAGATGCATCTTTTCATTCTTAGAATGAAGAAATAATATTTACTTTGAAGGTAATTCTTTCCATATTGCAGTTAGGCTGCTTGCTTGCATCTAGGTTATAAAATGAGTACATCCAATTTATTTCAGTGGGACACTTCTATTGCTCATATATAGGCTACATGCCACACATAGGAAGTTGGAGAAAAGCACTTCTCTCTGGCAAATGTGCCCTGGGAGGTTTCAGTATGTAGTTTGCTCCTGCAACTTAGATTAGTTTGTCCAGTTGCTATGATAGCTAGGCCTGTGCTGATCAATGAGATGTGTTGGGTATCTAAGCAAAGGCCTCCTTTGAATCACCTCTGTGAAGCACCGATGTGTTTCCCCTCTATTTGGTGGAGAGGGAGATTTGTTGCACATCAACTCTTCATCAAGGGGCACATCTCCATGGGGCAAAGCACTTCAAGATAAATCTTCTATGGTCCCAATAATCCTAGCCGATGGCCAGGCCACGTTCACATTCAGAGCCATGCAAGGGTGACGGTCAGTGTAGAAATTTGATAAATAAAACAAAATAAATAAATATTCTCAGACAAAGCCATCATGTGATTTGTTAGGTTTTCACTTCACTATGAAAACTCGGCAACTGTGGCTTACTAACAAGCTATGGTTAAACTGTTGGTTAGCAAACGTACTACTGTATATATGGAAAGATGGTTCTTGGCAATTTGGAAATCAATTCATCTATTGTAATGTATAGTCCCTGAAAATAGTACTGAAGGGAGAGATTTATTTTCTGGTATAGGTTACCTGAGTAATATATTGCAGGCACAAGATGGGCTGGCCCTTACAAAAATTGGTAGCGATATGCTTGGTCAACACAAAGCATATGAATCTTGAACAGGAGATAATTAATTTATCCCGAAAGATCCAAATAAAGATTTATGCAGTGTAGAAGGAAATGAGAATGTTTCTGTAAAGAGCCCTTTTAAAGTATTTAATAAAAATCTGGAGGAGCATTAATTCTTGCTCTTTGTTGCATATATAGTAATATATGGAGTGCAGGAAATGAGCAAGATGAGCTTGGGCTCTTGGTACAAGTGGCCAAATAGATATAAAAGTCTTGGTGGGAGGGTTCTCAGGACTGGAATAGAGCAACTGAATAATACTACTTGGTTTTTTTTTAAGGTAAAACTAATAGAAAGTAAAGGCTGAGGCTGGTGAGGTGAGCAAGAGAGTATTGTTATATAAATATGTCTCAGTAAATCTCCAAATACCAGTTAATTTAGAAGGTCAGAAGAAAAAGACCTAGAGTTTAAACTCTAGAACAGAATCTCCTTCCTTCCTTCCTTCCTTCCTTCCTTCCTTCCTTCCTTCCTTCCTTCCTTCCTTCCTTCCTTCCTTCCTTCCTTCCTTCCTTCCTTCCTCCCTCCCTCCCTCCCTCCCTCCCTCTCTCCCTCTCTTCCCCTTTCCTTTCCTTTCCTTTCCTTTCCTTTCCTTTCCTTTCTTTCCGTGCTGTAATTTGAGAAATTCTTGGCAGGTTACAATCACAATAAAATGTTCATGGTATCAATACAATTGTGTAGCAGTAAACAAGACACCCCTCGAAATCCATCTACAGATAAAATAATCATAAAGCAATAAAAATAAACAGCATTGTAATATCTTTAATTTCCTCCTACTGCAATGGGCATTCAACTGCTAGTTTTGAGATTTCATTTATATCTGCAATAAAGATATTAATCTAACTGAATCATGTCTGGGAGTCTTCTGCCAAGTCTAGCAAAAAACGAATATAGGATTAAATGCACTTGCTATTTACTGCCAAAATCAGGTGTGATGCCCGAAAGGGAAGATCAGGTTGCACTATATATTAAAAATATCCACACTGCTAAAATGCCAAATAAATGAATCCAGTGATGGTGAAAGTGATAGAAAGCATCTTCAAATAGGTGGAGAAAAAATAATTAATTATATATTGATATCTACTATAATGTACTCAGCCATGCAAAATATACGGATTATGCTTTTCAGAAGCAAACTGCAGATCATTCAAAAAAGCATGGGTATTTATCTTCATTACTAAAACCCATCTCTGCCAAGCATAGTCCTTCTAGGAATTTCCTGACTTGCTTTCTCCATCAGCAGGTATAGGATGGAACAAATCAAGTAACAGGTGCACTGGGGAAAAGAGACTATGCTAAATAGAGATGAACACATACCTTATAATTCAAGAAAGTAGATGTAATAATTCTGAGCAATAAAAAGCTAGGATTCCATGGTAGGAAAAGCTAACTAGAAAAACAGCTTAGCATACCACAAGAGTTCCATAAAAAAAAAAGGCTAAAAGCAGAGATTTGCCTGAAATGGTAGAGATAACATCAACAAAACTAAGCTGGCTTGGTGAGGGATGCTAGGAAAAACATAATGGACTTATTCAGAGGTGTGCCAGATTAAAGGGGAAAAAAAGAATTAATCTACCAAATATTCCGTAAATATGACAATATACATATCAAAGAAAAGCCAGGACCATCCATTTTCACTTTAGTTTCTTCTTCTCCAAGAAGAGGACATATGTTCACTGAGCAAGTCAAGCTTGTGATCGATAAAGCATATCAAAGAATATCTCTTTACTTTAAATCAGTTTAAACATGCAGGACTATTTGACTTTGAGAATGTCTGGAGAAATGCCAGACAACTATTGTCATTACCTTCAGGAAATGGAGTAAGGAGATCCTGACCAGTTGTTCTGACATTGGTACTTGGGAAGATACTAGAACAGATCATTAATTCATCTGTAGCCACCTTATGTCTAGAAACTATTAGACATCAATTATTAGAATTGTCAAGAACAAGTCTTGCCTAATAAATCTTATCTCATTTTCTGATAAAGTGATTTCCTTGGTAGATTATAAGAATACTGGTAGATTAGAGAACATCCTTTGTTACAGGAGGATTTTCACCAAACATTTGATTAAGTATCACAGGAATATTCCGATAAGGAAAAGAGAAAGCTGGAGCTGATTAAGGAGTTAAGGAGATAAATAAATGGTTCAAGAAACTTATACCCAAAATATGCTTACAAGCAGTTCTTTATCAAATTGGAGTGGGATATTTGTGCAAGAGTGTAGGGGGTAGATTGATTCCAGAGTGGAAGACATGGAACAAAGGATTTAAGGAAGAAAAGAATTATAGTCAGAAAATTCTGATTAAATATGTGAGGTGAGGATGGGGCAATAGTCCCAAACAGTAAGTACTGAGTAAGAACAACAACAACAACAGAAACTAATTACCTAGAGAGATGATGGGCTCCCTATCACTGGATGTATGGAAGCATCTTTTGTTAAGCAGCCAGGACACTTTAATATGGATACCTCCAATGGCCTATATATTCATTATTCTGCCTTCAGAGTAAAAAAAGACACCCGGGAAGAACTCCTACATTCTTTATAGAAGAAAGGAATGCTTAAATTAATTCTTCACCTCAGGAATATCAATTTTATTATTGTTAAGCTTACACACGTTGTACCTTCTCATAATTTTTCTTCTATATTCAGTAGAATAGTTACAGAACCTACCATAGGATAGTCTTCAAGAGCCAAGGAGATATTTATTTTCATAGCTTGGTGATAAATGTTTCCATTAGTAAAATTGCCATTTCTATAAAGAAAAAAATCTGTATGGGCGTCAGTGTTTATTTTTCTTTGATTCTATAAAATCACCTCAAGTTACAAAGGAGACATATTTTTCTAACTTCCCTCTCCCTGAAATTGGAAACTTTATTCTCTTTGTTCTGGCATCTTTACTATAAGAATTGTTTGGTCTTGAAATAGTTGGGGAAGTGGTGGATAATATTCCTGTCAGTAAAATACAGCAGGACCTGCAGATACTTTCCAACCTTTAGAACCAACACAAGGTAAAACCTTCTTCGGGTCAGGATTGATTCTGGTTACTTCATGAACATAGGCATGTACAGAAGTTTTCTTGGCAACATTCCAAAACTCCATGACATTCCCCCTCCCCCCAATTTTTCAGTTTAGTCTGTAGTCCTCTGATTTTTTGGGGGGAGGGGATCTCACTTTTTAAGATCAGTCAAGGTTTGTTTGGTGTTGCCATTAGCTGACAGATCCAATGAAATCTGTAATAAAATATATATATAATTTTAAATAAGTTCTCCTATTCCCCAAGCAATGGAATGTCAATGTAACTATCTGAATGTTGACCGTTTTGTATTGCCTGTTATATTCTTAATATTGAAATTGCTATTTGCATCCAAAAGCTTTAAATGTTCTTGCAATGTTCCACTTGCATTCATAACAGGGTTTGCAACTTACATGCAGTTATTTTTAATTATAAACATAAAGATGAATTAATACCACATATACCACAGCATGATAATTTTCTGCCTAGTTTCTTATACACAGATATTTTCTCCTGAAAGAAAGGCTTTTTTGCACACAGTCTGGACAATAAAAGTCAACACAGATGACTTGAAAATAAAATAAAATATTGTACATATGGAAGTACTTAAACTGCAGTGCTCAAACACAGTAACATTATTTTAATTAGATGCAAATTTATAAATGGCACAAAAATGGAGAAATTATTTTTTAAATTGCAACAACAAAGGAATACCATTCCTCCAGAAGCAGAAACGCGTGCAGCACTTTGAATGGAAAATGAACTTAAAAGTTGAGAGCCACCTTGGAGCCAACTGTGCCATTAACTTAATGAAGAAGTAAACTGTTCATTAAAAAATGTCATCAGATTGCAAATTTCATTTAAATGCCAGTAGAAGGTTCAAATTGGTTATTCAAAAATAAATAAATAAATACAGGCTTTGCCTGAAAGTAACAACAGAGAGTGTAACAAACAGCTCCTTTCATTACTGAAAGTAATTGCCGGAGCCATGTTCAGGGACAGGTTCTCCCACTTGGGACTTTGCATGAAATGTTAATTCATCCATTTTGGTTCAAGACTATGGCTTAGTTTATGACTTAAGTGCAGTGAGTAGTTAAACATAAATCCTTCTCTGGCATGAGTTTGCCTCCTGGTGACTTCATGGACACAACCCATGTAGTTTTCTTGACAAGACAGAAGTGGTTCACTGTGGTCTTCTGGTATTTTTTTGTTTAGATTTCCAGTTTAGCTAGTATACTACCTGGAAAATTCACATCTGTACACCAAGTACAACTGTGCTTAGATTCTGAACCTAGCAAAGATTCTTTAAGAATCACCACCTGCTAAACAATGATTAGTGGCATAGGTCAGTATGACCATTCATGTCTGGTATTTCTTGCACATATTCTAGCAACTCAGCCTGACCAAACCTGTAGCTAGTTTGTAGAACTCAGGAACTGAAGAAAGAAGATTTTTGTCCAATTCAGGCTCTCTGTTTGTATTTATAAGCCAGTGGTGGCGAACCTATGGCACAGGTGCCAGAGGCGGCACTCTGAGCCCTCTCTGTGGGCACGTGCGCCGTCGCCCCAGTCCTAGGCCTTCAGCTGGGTTTTATAAAACCTTTTCACTTTAGGCCTCTGCCGCCGTGTGCAAAAAAAAAAAAAGGTTAAATCAGTCAATTTCAACTTCTCACAGGGAAAAAAAAAGATCTTGCAAAATTGGAATTGATTGATTGAACTTTTTAGTCCCACCCAGTCTGCCGTTACCACTGCATCCATGCCCACCCAATGGGCCACGCCCACCTAATGGGCCACGCCCACCCGGCACTTGACGATGCATAAGTGGTTTTTGGGTTGCAGTTTGGGCACTTGGTCTCTAAAAGGTTCGCCATCACTGTTATAAGCGCTGCTTATATTTTGCTTAAGATGGTTGACAATAGTAAAACAAACAAAAAGTAACCTTACAAAGCTTATCAACCAAGAACAATACATAAACATTAAAGCCACCAAGAATTCAAAGTCCATTAAAACAGTCCATTACTGTCCAGATGCTCAGCTATGAAAAATGTCTAATTTGGATTTCTAAAAGTCTAATACAATGGGGGGGGGGGTCCATCACTTCAGTGGATAAATGATTCCACTATTTCTGGGCAACATAGAAAAGATTGCTCTTCAGATGCCTGACCCTCTTAATTCTCACAGAGTCAGGTCTTTCAACAACCTCTTTCTCAAAGGAGATTGAGTAAAATCACTTCAAGGTTATTTATGAACCAAAACTATAAAGCTCTATACAGAAAAGGTTAAAACCAGCACTTTGGACTTGGAAACCTTTAGTAACTACTGAACCAACCATAGCACTAGTGGCATGCAGTTAAAATGGCTCATACTTGTTAGCATTTATTATGATTGGTTGTAGTCAGCCATATGTTTAGACTGGATTTGGTATTTTTGCCACCTATCATATCCTTCTCAAGGACCCAGAATAGGTAGATGTTGTTGTTTAATAATATCAAAGGTATTGTTGCAGAGTGTAAGCTGTTCTAAGTAAAGTTGCCTTTTACAATTAGCTGATGGTGATTTTGGCAATGCCGATGTTGTTCAAATGGTGCTCCAGATGTTTTGGAATTGCACCCAAGGCACCTATTACTATGACGTTATTTTTGCTTTCTTCTGCCACAGTCGTTCTACTTCTATTTACAAGTCTTTATATTATATTCCAAATTGCATACTTGGGTGGTCCTTTGGGACTCACGGTTTCCGCCCAAGCAGAAGATGGAACCTATGGTTGGGAGAGCCATTGATCCGTTTCAGTGGCTGCAGAAACTGCACTGATCTCTGGCAATTGTCACTCATGCCCTCATCACATGATCACTGTAATGCACTCTACTTGGATCTTCCAAGATTATTCAGAAACTATAGTTGGTCCCCAAAGCAGCAGCCTGGCTACAATGCCACCCAGAATCTATTGGAGTTGTGCAGCTAATACATTCAAACAAATTATTCATACAACCCCATTTGGTTTAATGCTTAAGGCATTAAACTAGAAACCAGGAAACTATGAATTCCAGTCCTGCCTTAAGGACAAGCCAATTTAGAATCTTGGCTTGAAATCTAAGGGCACCAGAAACTTTTATATGTTTGTTTATTTTTGTTCGAGACTGATTTTAACCTTCTGGTTTGGTTCACAAAAAGTGTTTTTTGTGGTTCATGTCTTGATTACAGGGTGGAGATGGGCTATTGCGCTTTGTGTTGATGGATACTTTTAATCTGGACTGTCTTGTTTAATTTTATGTCTTTAATTGTTTTGATTTTATATTAAATTTTATATTAAAAATATATCTGGAGTCCAATGGAACAGGTGGCTAAATAAAAATATAACAAATAGTAGTTATAACAACACAATTTTTATGACAATTCAATTTGCAGTTATTATTTAAATGTAGTCAATGCCTAAAGTGATTAAATTCTCTAATATACATTTACATATTTAATTTTCAACAAGATAGTGGGATTCATTATAAATAGTTAAAATGCTTTCAAAATAATTCAAAATGTCATTCCAAATGGACTGCCGCCACACCTAAACCTTAGCTAATTAAAAGCCAGTGCTACATTTTAAAACAGTTACAGATGTTAAAAAATTGTGTCACAAGCAAAAGTCCACTCTGCAACTAGAAGCTGTGCATTTCTCTTGGGCAAAAGTGTTAGAAAGTGATTCTAGACCAATTCCCTTGATGTCTGCAGCCGAAGAGAGATTTTTTCTAATTTTGCCTATTACACAACTGACAAAGTCACACTACCCTGTAGCCTCAGTGGCTTAAGCACACATGCTGTATTACAGCCTTAAAAACAAGTTGGAAGGCACAGCAATTATGTAAATGTTGGCTTCTTTCTCAGTTCTAAATGGGCACAATATTTTAGAGAGTATTATTAAGTCACAATTAAGCAGGGTTCGGTTCAGTGTGGCTAAATCTCATGGGAACTAAAATATTAAGGCAATGAATGCCAAAACAATCTAATGTGTTAATGGACACTATTTTTGTCCATTAAAGAATCTGATCAAATGGATAGACTGGTATTACATAATGAAAAACATTGTTTGGCTAAGGCTGAGTGTTTGAGTAACTTATGGAATGATGTTGTAGACAAAGACAATGTTGCATTAGGAAAATATTTTTCTTAAGATATGAATGAGCTTTTCATCAGGGGTTTATCAACCATTGTTTATTGTCTCTTGTTATATGCAAACCAGGTGACCATAGGTAAAAATAAACTATGGTTTAACAATAGTAATTTTGCCACTTTCTTTGAGAGACCCAACCAAACAACCTGTCTTCAGACTGCTAGAGTTAACTATTGCATAAAATACAGCAACAGCCACATTTTAACTGGTATCCTTGCTATAGCAGGATACTATAATTAACTGAAGCTTGCCTGACCTGTTCCTTATTAAGTCAAGATTTGCTCATTTGAGCACAGCTAATGGCTTGACTTGCTTACAGGATTAAGCATGGCATAATTACTTTGAGAACATGTGGAATTTTAATAATTTAGGCTATTTACATGATATGTTTGCCCATAGTTAACTAAGCATATATGCAACCTGATTTTCTGGTTTTCGTGACACATTGGCTCATAAACTAATCTCAGAGGGTGAGTTTGCTCAACATAAAATGTGGATGGGTAGTTTATGCTTAATGTATTAATGAAAATAATCTTACCTTCACTTCAATATAAAATAGAATAAGTTAAAAGGATGCAAGGAAAAGTGTACCAGCTAAACATGGGTGGGTATAACCTCTCTCCAGCCATTTCAAAGTCCTTTCAACTATTAAAACAGTTTGCGAATATTGATAATTGCTCTGTGGAGATCTTGATGCTCTCCATGTTTGGTTGTTCATTTGTAACATCAGTACAATACAAACTGTAATGTTGCTTAGTCAGGCAATGAAATGTCTGCAAAAAAACAACCAAACTCAGATAAAACAAAGGGTTTCATAGTTTAACCCTGAGCTACAGATACTCTCTTACAGTATATTGAAACTGGTCATTGCAGTTAAGTCCAATCTGAAATCTATCCCAGTCTTCTTCCATACTGAGTCTGCCTGGGAAAGTTTTGAGAGTGAATATATAGGCTTCAGTATTTTAGTTTAAATAACCTGAACAACCAGTATATGAGTCTCAAAAATAGCATTGATAAACTTAAAAGACCCTGTCTTACTGATAGACCTACTGTGCAGAAGCATCTCTTTCTGTTGATTCACATAATTCAGAAGCTTATGCGAATCTATTGATGCTGTTCACACATCTTTGTTAGCCTCTGTTGAAAGAAACCCACTCCACTTGCCTGCATAAGTGGTCCTTGTCATCTGGATGTACACTACAGTGTGATTTTTCAAGATGTGACATTCTTGCACTAGGAAATGGCTGCTCTAAGATGAGAAAATAACCTATCCAGATTCCCCAAGCATTTGTATTTAAAAGATACACATGTACTTTGAGGTGTATTTCTGTTTCAAAACTCACTATTATTTAAGCTGGAAGAGAAGTCATTTTGATTGGCTTTTAAATGCAAAGGAGGGGGGGGGAGAGCTTTTAAAAAAAAGCATCTCCAGTGTATCCCTTGTATTATCAGTGGGGAAGAATGCCATCCTGAGATCATCCAAAACTCTTAACAGCGAACAGAATGCCTATTTATTTTTCATACTGTTATCTGATTGTCCAGAAATGTGTTTCAGTTTTGGAGAGGTGCAGAAGAAGATGTTATGAGCAAAGAGACACATTAATGACTCCAGCAACAACAGAAAAGAATTTTCCATGACTGAAATTGATAAAACAAACTGAAGGATTAGTATAATTCTCCTTAGAATGAATGGATGATCCAAACAGATGCCCTTAGTCCTTACTTGTTGCTCTACTTTGGACTGGAAGCAGTGTTTGCAGTCCCTTTTCTCTTTAGAGGCACCCTTCTGTATCTTATCTGGACACCTTGCTAAAATGTCATATGTTTTTTCACTGTTTTCCCATTGAATGGGATTCATCAGAACGTAGTTAAATTAAAGTAACAGAGATGAAGGTCTTAACTATTCAGTAAACGTCTTGGATTCCCTCTCCATGCTCCCACTGCTGTCTACATGTTATACTCTCTGGTGCAGTGATGGCGAACCTTTTAGAGACCGAGTGCCCAAACTGCAACCCAAAACCCACTTATGCATCGTCGAGTGCCGGGTGGGCGTGGCCCATTGGCTGGGTGTGGCCCATTGGTGGGTGTGGCCCATTGGGTGGGCGTGGCTGCAGTGGTAACAGCAGACTGGGTGGGACTAAAAAGTTCAATCAATCAATTCCAACTTTGCAAGATCTTTTCTTTTCTGCGAGAAGTTGAAATTGACTGATTGATTGAACCTTTTTTTTTTTTTTTGCACATGGTGGCGGAGGCCTAAAGGAAAAGGTTTTATAAAACCCAGCTGAAGGCCTAGGACTGGGGCGACGGCGCGTGTGCCCACAGAGAGGGCTCTGAGTGCTGCCTCTGGCACCCGTGCCATAGGTTCGCCACCACTGCTCTAGTGTAAACATGGTGGCACGGTGGTTAGAATGCAGTACTGCAGGCTAATTCTGCCAACTGCCAGCAGTTCAATACTGACTGGCTCAAGATTGTCTCAGCCTTCCATCCTTCTGAGGTCAGCAAAATGAGGATCCAGATTGTTGGGGGCAATATGATGATTCTATAAACCACTCAGAGAGTGCTGTAAAGCACTATGAAGTAGTATATAAGTCCAAGTGCTATTGCTAGGGTAAACTTTAAGCCTTTTCTACTTTCAGCCCCATGTTATTATTAGTAAGCTATTGCTTCTTTCTGCCCAAACCTATTCTCTTTCTCAAAAGCTGGTTGTAAAAAGAACAAACAATAATAATCATGAAACACTTCTCCATTAGTTTTCTTTATAATATCTTACCTTGTTTTCAGCAATGTAGGTTCATGATTTGCTTATAAGGACTGGACATTTTATTCATGCCATTTTAATCCCACTGCAAGTTGGTAGTGCCAGTGCCACGTCTTGTGATTTTTTTTTTGCTTGCTAACAGAATGCTAGTATATCCCTGGGATTTCCTGATTGATTTTCATCAAATACTAACTAGTTCTGACTGTATTAGCTTAGGAGGATTAAACTAGAGTTGGCTAGATGGTCCCAGCTGCTTATTGACTCCATTCGATAAACAAAGTATCTTTGTTTAAAAGATACTTCCTGCATCAAATCACCAATGATTAGCCTTATATCAATACTTATGGCTCAGCATGTGCTTGCAACCTTTTTTTTAAGGGACAGCTGCCACAATGAACCTTTGCAGATACTTCAACAATCTTAAACTGAATTTTGCATCATGAAAGAAAACACGGGAGAGTAAATGAGGGCATTGGAAATTGATGAGTAAGAAAGGGGTTGGAGACTTTTAGAAGGGGATAGAGGTAAATGGAATAAGGTGGGTTTTTTTAATAAATGGTTTTGGGGGAACAGAGCTGAAAGAGATGGAAATGCTGTCATGAATACTGAAAACACATGTGCTAATAGTTTTGTTTTGCTTGTTCAGTAATGAGTGTCACAAAGGAGTTTCTTCTCAGAGTTCATTGATCTTTCAGTGTATACTTTCCTGCCACACATTTCCTGTCCTGGGCATTACCTGGTTCTTATTAGCTTGAATATGGAAGGCTTAGACTCAGGCTTAATGTTTGTTCAGTCTCATAATGTACCATATGCGTGTTCTCCCTTCCAACAGCTTAAAAAGCAAAATGGAAAGGAATAGCAAGAAATTCCCTATTCATGCATTTCACTATTTTATTTGGTTTTTTTCCCTACCCCAGAGGGCTAGAAAACATCTATAAATAAATATCATGTATTTCAGAAAAAGAGGAGTGTCAATTGAGATTTTCCTGGCATTCTGGTTATTATTGGCACATGACATCCTGAGTTTGTTGGCTTCAAGACATTTTCTAGGGATAATATATCCAGTCTACAAAAACCTGGAAAAGCAGTAGAAGACAGCAAAGGTTGTTTAGCTATTTGCTGGTCAGGTGTATTGGTTGTCATCTGATGTGATTTTGGACTCTGTCAGCTAATTGGTTGGTTGACCATATGGATTTGGTTTTCTTGTTCATTATATTCCACAGGTTGTAAATTGGGCAATTCAATGAAATTTATTTTCTGTTATTTCTGGAGTTTAACTTCAAGATATTGAAGATAATCTTCTTGAATACAGTGTTGGATGACATTTTTCCTGTTGATTTTAATAGTACAGTTGATGCATCAGTAGATGGTGCTATTTGTTTCTCTATTAAAAGTAAGTCTAGCTTTTTAATAAGTAATTGACCAAAACCTCAGAAACATCCCCCTGTAAGGTACCAACATTTCTAGTTAGAGGAAATCTGAAAGTAAATCCAGGATATTTGTTTGTTTGATTGTTTATTTGATCTTCATAAAGTAGAGCAGTTGGAGGGGTCCTTGGTGCTCTCAGAACTTGGTTGTTGTTTCTTGCAGATGTTTCATTACTTAACATTATCAGTGCTCAAGTTTGGGTAATGAAACATCTGCAAGAAAACAATCAAGTTCAGAGAACACCCAGGACCCCCTCATTTCAACCCTGGGTTACAAATATTCTCCTTTATCAATAGAGCAGTTTAATAATACAATTCTAGCTTCTGATGATCCTTTAATAAATTGAATATATTGATGCTTATGTAAGATATTTCTTCGTGGGATGGAGATGAACTGTTCGAGGAGAACACATCTGATTTTACTGTTAGAATTATATTTTGGAAATGAATAAATTTTGCTAAGGCTGAGTTGAAGCATACTGTGTCCCATACAAACTCCCACAGCCTTCAGGCACTGGGAAAGAACTCCATGGCATCCATCAGATAATCTGAGATGGAGATGTAAAGCTGGGTATCATCCACATACAAAGAACCCCTCACCACAAACTAACAGATCCAGTGGCTTTATCTAGATGTTAAACCGAGGAGAAGAAAGGACTGAGCCTTGCAGCACCTCACAAAGTAGAGGCCATGGATTAGATTTCTCCCTCCATTAACATTGATTGGAACTGACTCTGAAGGAAGGAAGAGAATCAATACAACATGGTGCCACCCAACCCAATTTCACAGCTAGAAGGATAGCATGCTTGATAAGAAACCATTCAAAGGTCAAGAAGAGCAAGGATAGATGCTCCATCATCTTCCAGCACCATCAGAGGTCATTCAAGAGTGCAATCAATGCTATTTCAATTTCTTATCCTAGTCTGAACTGGGACTGAAAGAGGACAGATAATCTGCTTCTTCCAGAGTCCTCTACAGCTGCAGTGCAACTTCCTTTTTAAATAACCTTACAGGTTACTTAGGGTACTGTCTCTCTTCGGTGGTGTCTATCTGTCCTGTTTGAGCTGGCAGGACAGGCATCCTGTGGGTCGCACCTGTGATAGAGCATCACCTGTCAGGACCCAGGAGGAGATCCTTTTCTGCTTTAGCACTTGCCTTCTGGAACATCATCCCTCCCAGAAATAAGGCACACTCCAATCTTGCTGACCTTTTTGCAAGGCACTAAATGTAATGGCTTTACATTAAGCCTGATTGTATGGGACTGTTGCTAAGTGTTTATGTGTTCTCAGCTGCTATCATTACACTATTTCTATTGTTTTAAAATTTTGTTGTTTTCCTTGTTTTTACCATGTTTTCACTGTTAGACCTCCCGTTACGTATATGGGATATGTGGCCTATAAATTCATTAAATAAATATAGCAACCTTCCTGAAGATAAAAAGATTGGAAACTGGACAAAAAAAATGGGTCGGATTCCTAGTGTTCTGGCTCAAAAGAAGAGACCATGTAGTGTGAAACTGAAAAGGAAGGAAGTCAAAAAGTATCTTCTCAGCACAAAAGTGGAAAACAACTGTCTTAGGGAGGGCAATAGAATTTAAAGTGACCTTCACATAATTGATTCACATGTACCATGCTCCTCTTAATTGCTCCTCTTAGGAAGTCAGGAAAAAGAAAAATGTGAAGATGCACACATTTTAAGTAACACATGTTTCTAACTGCTAAATTTTAGTGCTACTCAGCTGCTGGTTTTGTCCCTGTTTATGAAATCATATACATTAAGTTGGTATCATATATCATACATAAATGGTTTAACCACTGCTGAATAGCAGAGAATAATGTGCACTATACTGTAAAATTGCAAATCATTATTACAGTACGAGGGAAGGTGAAATTATCCCTAAAGACACAATGCCTCCTATAGGGATTCAGAAAGATAATACACTATTTTATACAGATATGTTCACACATTATCCTAACTTATGGTGTGCTTTAAAAAATGGTTGGTTGACTAAGTCCCAAAATAAGACCACAGTAAACCATAATGTAATTTGTCTGGATCCAACTTAGCTTGATGTGTAAACCCAACTATTGTGCTTAGTTTACCATGATTTATAATCTAGCATGATCGCTACATCTATCAATTGCTTCATCAATAAATCATGATTAAGCAAACCATAGCTAAGTTTGACATGTGAACCAGCTAGACAGACAGACTTTTCATCCATTTAGTTCAATTTTATATATTGTGATAGAGTTTCTAGGACAAGTGTGAGCTGTTTGTCACACCCATACTTCTTTTATACCTCACAAAGAATCCAGAGATTTACCAACATTTACCAGCAAAATTTCTTAATTTCAGAGACACAAATTTCAGCCCTAAAGGATAATGAAAATAAGAGTGGAAGTGGGAGTATAAGGTCTATGGAACGTGAAGTACTCTAATCCCATCCTTTAAACTTCTCACAAATCCATAAAATGGCAAAACAAGATGTTCAGCCCTGTTGTTTCTGTGGACATGATCCTGTAACAGAAGATTTTTGGTCACTTGGAAGTTGATTGACAAACTATATTGTAACTCATAACTGAAGAACATTGTCTGAAATACCACAGAGTTGCTAGTTATACCAGTTTTTATGAAAAAAAAGCTTTCTTTATTTCAGAAACACTATGGCTGTCTATGGCTGTCTATTTGATTTAATAAGGTATGATTTCCTATGATTTTACACATTACTGGAAGCTCAAAATTAAGAAAATCTATACCAAGCAAGATGTGAACATTTGTTTTCTTTACATGAAACAAAACAAATACTTAACAAAAACTTATCATGTAAGCTTTAAGGTTAGTCTTCAGAATATGTCAGAATAGTAAGCCTTACTAGAAGTTGGCTTAATAGCTTGTCTTGTTCTAAATTAGTAACTTACTTTTCCATGTTCAGATAGTTAATTCACTTTCATATTTATTAGATTTTTGTGCTGCTCATCTTGTCTAGAATCTAGAAGAGGATAGCGTTCACAAGATTTATTTAAGTCATGGGGCTTAGTAATCTGAGATACTCTATATCCAGTCAAACCAGACTCACATTAAGATGAGCTGCTTCTCTCTTGAGTGCTTAGCATCAAGCCTCTGCTATGCATCCCATTTCTTTTGATAGCAAAACTGCTCTATTGAGAAATGCCATTTCTTCTCTCCCACTTCTTTGGCTCAGATCAATTAATATGTTACTAGTTTTGGTTAAACCATCAATCCTGTTGGCTAGCTCTGAAGTATGTTGTAGTATTCATTTGCTTATTTTATCCCTTATGTATTACTGTAGTTTAAATGATCATTATTTAATTGGCTGTTCCCTGAATGAGTAATCCTTGCTGATAACCACTGTGAGAATTGAGAGACATGATGTCCGCATATCAGCAAATCCAGGTTGGGAATACCAATTGTAGGGCAAAATATATGTGCAGCTTTGCTTAATATGCAAATGGGGACTCCATAGTAATCTTAGCTTTTCTTGCAACAGTAGGGCAGAAGTGATTTCCACTACTTTTTCTGAGTTTGATCATGAAATCTTGCTTTACTAGGTCTGTTTGGTTTGATCATGCTATGTTGCCAACATGGTTATGAGTCTGAATTAATGCAATAGCTGTTATCTTCCAAGGAAGACAGAACCATCTGCTTCTTCCTTCTGGTTGGGAAACTTCTACCCAAAAGTTTCTATATTCATCAGAAATCAGCAGTCTTGTATTATTGAACTCTTTTAATCCCCCATAGCACTAATGCCATAGTTGTGACAACACCTTGCTAAAGTTGACAGCTCTTGAACAATTTAGGCAGGGTTGAACTTAATTAATTCTTAGATGAAAAATCACCAGGAAATCCCAGAACTGCAGACAGAACAGAAAAGTAAAACAATATTGTAAAATAAAATTCTGGAGAAGGCAGTGGAAACCCTGTTTATATCACTGCTAAGATAATTATATGTTTCTGCATAATTAACAGAAATTAGCAGTTAAGCTTAACTCAAGGAACACTTTGTTTTATTTAATCTCAAGGGTCTGAGAAATAGGCATGAGAAAAATCCAGCTAATTCCTATTTTCTGTTATTTGGAAATAAGTTCTACTTCACTCAGTAATAGCATTGTATGTGCAAGTTACCATGAAAAGGGTTGCCAGTTTCCATGTACTCTTGATATCACTCTTCTAGCTATTCACCATTTCATTTTTGCTGATTCCTCTGAAGGTTGTACCTTTCCAGACTTAATTTCATGTTTTTATAACTTTAAAACTTCATGTTTTTTTAAACATGAAGATATATTTGGATCTAATAGTTGAGCACACAGAATAATGGGAAAGGACTGTTATCAGTTAAAAGGGCAGACCTTAGCAGGGAAAACCTAATGATCGTGAGGCTACACATTATGATCCCCAACTAATGTACTTGGCCTTTATAGTTTATCTCAGGGGTAGTCAACCTTGGCTCTTTTATGATTCATGGACTTCAACTCCCAGAATTCCTGAGCCAGCATGGCTGGCTTAAGAATTCTGGGAGTTGAAGTCCACGAGTCATAAAAGAGCCAAGGTTGACTACCCCTGGTTTATCTGATATGAATCATCCTTCCTGCTATTGTTTTCTTTACAATAAAAGTGGGTGAAAAAGAGACAGAATTCATATAGATTTTTAAAATGTGCATTACATTTGTTAATATAATAACCTTGTTACTGTATTACTGTATTCCTTGTAGATACCCAGGAAATGCAAAAGAGCAAAGTCTCTTGTAATAGCAGTCTGTAAAATTTCTCATCTGGATAGGATTTGGCATATTTTGAGAATAACAAATAGTGGTTGTGAAAAAGTTTCAGAGGAGGGTGGGAGAAAAGGAATTCATTGCATCTGTTAATTGTTATGAAATCACACATTTTTCTGATCTTAATATTTCCAATGGCCCTATGCATGTGCTGACGCAGACCAACATCCATATGTACACAGAATATTCCCTTTCCTGAGTATTCCTTTAAGTTTTTACAAGTCACCCAAGCTGCAATCTGTCTGATTGTGTGATAAACTAAAAAGCAGGCTGGAATGATGAACTTTGGATTTTTACGTGGACTTTTGCAGAGAATCTTTAAATGTCAGCAGGAAATGAACTACTTAGAAACAAATCAGCTGCAGATTCAGTTTTAGATATTTGTATGAAGGTGCTGTGAGACATGCCATATCTACATTTGGTAAACAGATGTGGATGGAGCAACATTGGGTTTTGCTAGCATACATCTACTGATAAATTATCTCCCCAGTCTCCGAGGAGAGCTTTGTGTGTGTTTTTGCAGACATACACATGTATTTATTTGAAAACAGGAAAACTTCAAAACATTTAGTTTTAAGCACAAATGTTTAGCCATGCTGTTAAAATTTCAAGATGATTTCCTTTAGCTGATTTCATTAGCTGAAACAGACTTTTCTGACAGAAATTTAACAAAAGGTCCACATTCTTCATTTGTGATGGCATGAACTTGCAATTGGCCAAATATAAATGTGTGATGTTGCAGAAGTAATTGCTGTCATTATTAAGAGAAACCAATATTTAGATGGGTTTTTAAAAGGCAACCTATTCATAAAGAGGAGTCTATTAATGAGATTTAATAGTCTTCCTCCACAAGGCATCACTCCATGTGTTGGGGGTGAACACTGGAGAAGGCAATCATTCTCATGCTTGGTTTCCCCAATCTTGTTCTTGGTCTTAAAAACATAATAGTAGACTAGAAAGAGATGCATTTCATCCCATAAAATATTTATATGATTTAAATTTAATCACACATTAAGCATTCAGTGCTCATTTCTGGATCAGTAGTATTTCACTTCTGAGCTAAAGGAACAATTGTATCTCTTCATCATTAGGCCCTCTAATTACATGGAAACCTGGTTCACATTTATTCTTACTCTTTTAACTGAAGGGCAACCATTTTATTGTTCTCCCAAGCTCTGGGTATGTAATTCAGTGGCCTCATATTGAAAACTGGGATCAGAATTACATGCTTATCATCTCAACTCATGGCATTATAAACTAATCAGAACTGCATTATCAAGATTGCATGAAAGTATAAATGCCAGCTGTTAGTAAGGTGTCACTTTGTTCACATCACTGCCTTTAACTCTGTAATATCACACAAATCTGATCTTGTAGCGCCCTGATGACTTTGTGTTCATTATGTGGGTCCTGATAAGCTGCAAAACTTTAAACATAAACTATTAAAAACAGTATTGGAATAGTAACAGTTGACCTTCAGTTCCTCTTTCTACCTCCCTGATTGTCTGGTCTTTCAAATCAGTAATAACAGACCTTGGAAAACTTCAAAATAATAAATAATGATTGGATGGCAAAACACAGCTGAGCTCCCCCAAGATCTAATTTCTCAATAAGGTTTCAAACATTTGTCACATTTACAGTACCTCAAAAGGTGTTCTCTTCCATTTTTTAACAGCAAAAAGGAAGAACCAACAATTGCTATATCTTGCCATTTTGAAATTTCCAAGCTTTTGTGGTTTGCTAATGTACTGAAGCATTTTGATCACTAATCAGGATTCTTTAGCAAGCTTTCAGGATTTTCAGTTTTCATTATTTTAATGTAAATCTATCAAAGAACTGTTTACCAAATTGTATTTGGGGTATTTTCATTCAATTGTATACCTAAAAATCCTCATAAAGCAGTGATGGCAAATCTGCAACCCAAAACCCACTTATGTATCATCGGGTGCCAGGTGGGCGTGGCCCATTGGGTGGGTGTGGCCCATTGGGTGGGCGAGGCTGTGGTGGTAACTGCAGACTGGATGGGACTACAAGGTTCAATCAATCAATTCCAACTTTGCGAGATCTTTTTTTTTTTCCTGAGAAGTTGAAATTGATTGATTGATTGAACCTTTTTTTTGCGCATGGCAGTGGAGGCCTAAAGCAAAAAGGTTTTATAAAACCCAACTGAAGGCCTAGGACTGGGGTGATGGCCCGCATGCCCACAGAGAGGGCTCTGCATGCCACCTGTGCCACGCGTGCCATAGGTTCGCCACCACGGTCATAAAGGATATAAAAAAAGAAAAGTACTATTTTTTCTACTCATCTAAAAGTACAAACACATACTGGGGATTATGACAAATATTCATAAAGATTACAAACATTCTTGAACTTTTAGATTCATGTAACATTGTGAAGTTGCAGTCATAGACTTGCATGAAACAACTAATACAAATTCCACATTTTTAAACGTTTTAATTGGCAGGTAGATCTTCTGCATATTGATCTGGAAATAATTTTCTTTGAATTCAAAGGGATTGTTTCCTAAATAAAATGAATATTGCAGTTCTTAAAGTTCCAGTTAAAACTGCAATTGTAAGAATGTGAAAAGGGAAGGAAAAGAAATTAACTTCTGGTTAATTTATGTTTCTGAAACAAAGTTTTGCAAATAGATTTTCTTATTTTCAGTAAGAGAGATTTTCTCTTAATACAAATAACCTTATCAAGGGGATCATGCACATACAAGGTCAAGCCGTGCTGATTTAATATGATTTAAAACATCCAACCTGTTTTATATGCAATGTACAATATATTGCATTGATGGCCTTAACATGAAATATATTCTTATTTTCCTGATTGATTCATTGTGTGCCATCAAATCAATGTCAACTCTTAACAACCATATGTTGATGTAATTGAATCTATCCATCCTTCTGTTAGTTATCTCTTTTCCTTCCTTCCACCTTTCCCAGCATTTTTAGAGAGCTAGTTCTTTGCATAATGTGTCCAAAGTAGGGTCATCTGCGTCTTGTCATTTGTGCCTTGAGCGAAAATTTTAGATTTATTTGTTTGATGATATTTGGGGGGGGGGGTATATTCATGGTATTCTCCAACATCTCCTTCAACACCAAAGTGGTATTTTGGGCATATTTTTGACAGCTTGTTTGTTTAGTGTAGATAGTTGTTCCTAAAAGGCAGAAATTATCCAATACTTTAGTATCTTCATTGTGTAAGGCTGGCTACTGTACATATTTCCATAATTTGATCTTTTATTTTTAATTTTAGTCTCATGTTTTCACTGCTCTCCTGGACTGACATTACTAGAGCTTGCAAATCATTTCTATTGTCAGCTTGCAAAATAATGTATCCAATTAACAGTGCATATTATTGATAAAATTCCTCCTCCAATTTTAAAACTATGCTCATCTTCATCCAATCAAGTTTCCTTGAATATCTTTTTAGCATATAGCATTTTTCATTATGTTTTCTGATTGTTAATTGGTGTTCATGGATGCATTCTGCTAGTCATCTGCCTGTTTGTCCTATGTAGTGGCTGTTGTAGTCTTTACACTGTGCTGTAGATGACTTCTGTTTTTTCTTTTGGGGCTGTTGTGTCTTCTGGTTTACTTAGAAAGTTTTGGAGACCTTTAGTTGGTTTGTATCCTACACTGATGCCACGTAGTTTTAATAGTCTGTTGGTGGTTTCTGAGATGTTTTTGATGTATGGCAGTGTTATCCTTTTACAGGTTGGGTTGGTTGCGCTATATTGGGTTGAGTCATCAGGCATGGTTTGATGAAGTTGTGTGGATATCCATTTTGTTGGAATATGTTAAATAGATGATCTGTTTCCATTTTGTATACAGCTTCTCTTGTAGGAGGTTGCATTATTACTTTGGTAGTGGAGCACTAGATTGATGTGAATTTGGTTGTTTTGGGGGCTGGACTAGAAGACCTCCAAGGTCCCTTCCAGCTCTATTATATTCTAATTCTAACTGTGGCCAGAAACTATTTATTGCATTGGATAGACCTATGATATAATTCAACAGATTGTATTTATCAGCCTGTTTTGTTTGGGTTAAAGCATATAATGGGCGTCACATTTTTTTGTCTTTGTCAGCTTCCCTTTGAGCTTTAGACAAAACAACCTGCACGGCAGCTTTTAGTTAACCTGATGAGATGCTAACTGGGAGGTATAGGATTTATATGGCCAATATTTCTGTCTGCCAGATTAGACAAGTTTGTTTTAGCATTGTGTTTTAAATTAGCGTGATTACTCCTGCTAGTTTTTAGAGATGTTTTTTAGAGAAGTCCATCTCTCCTTAGGATGGACTTCCGGACCGCTCCCCCTCGCCGCAGGGTGTCGGAACCACCTAGAGGGTTCCGTCCCAGGCGACTGATGGACCCTGAGAGGTTCCTGACGGAGCTTGGGCCATATCCGGAGGATCTAGTCCACGACTCGGCGGAAAATCAGGCGGCGGCGTGGGAGACAACTGCCGCCGCAGCATTGGACC
>NW_015387167.1:472806-488609 GCF_001527695.2 Protobothrops mucrosquamatus
TAGGGAGGATTTTAGGTAGGGATGATTTTAAGAAAATTTTAATTGACACACAGCTTCTAATATTTGGCTTTTAATTTGGTTTTATGGGGTTTTTTTGTTCTTTGATGTATTTTGTTTGTCTGTTTTAATATGCTGTGCACCGCCCTGAGTCCTACGGGAGAAGGGCGGTATATAAATTAAATTATTAAATTAAATTAAAAATCTTTTCTTCAAAAAAAATATACTATTAGACCAGATTTCACAAAATCAACAATAATATCATACAATTTAAATCAAAAAGAACAAAGGCAAAGAGTCTGTTTTTTGTGTATTATGTGTGTTGTAGAAGAGGGGTTTTTTTGGTGGGGAGCAGGGTGTATTAGTTGAGCCACAAATAATAGTGTTAAGTGTCTGCTTTTATGATGCTTTCAATAACACCATTTTGTTTCTATTCAGACAGCTGATCTTTTAAATTCTCTGCTAAGTAAGGTTGTATTGGGATAGAAAAGCTTATATGGTGGTAGCTACAATTGAACAAAACGTACAGAATATAATTTTGAATGAGATGGAAGGGAAAAATAGCTAAATTGGATGCATTCCAGTGGGCTTAGGTAATTTAAACTCAAACTTTTCCCCCCCTCCTAGATCCATTCACTACCAGTGAGCCCTGTCCACCTTTGGGGGGAGCCACCTGTGGCATGTTACTCAAAGACTGAGGGGGAAAAAAGTTGTCCATTTTATTCCACAAGAAGAGGGACATCTCTTTACTTATGGGAAATGAATTTAGATGATGAGAATGTCAGCTTCAATTATTTGTGATCAAATACGGCATTTGGTGCAGTTTTAAGTTTTCAAACTGTTTTTATGGGTGAATCATGTACATTATGTACAATATTACGCAGAGGATAAGAGGATAAACTCTATAGAGCTTCATAGGAAAGATGATGTTCAGTTCCTTAGAAATGAAGAGTAACAGTATGAACCCAGTAACAGTATTCTTGAACAATCCAGAAACTTGGTTCTCTTCAGAGATTCTGATCTCATCAACAACAAATTTTTCCCTACAGCTGTCACAGCTCTATCTAATCTAGCCAACTATATTCATATACATCACTGAAGGGAGACATACATTCATAATCACAGGTTTGCTGGAAAAAAAGTACATACTTTGCCAAGTTTACAAATCATTTTCAAATGAAGAAAAAAACATGTGATGAGTCTTGCTAGATCAGATGAGACTTACTAATTCAGACTCTAGCACTGCTGATAAGGCATAATAATGCCTTCTGTTCCTGACTCTGTTCTTGGAGACTTAGTCCCCCACCATTTGGGCCATGAAATGCTGCCACTCCATGTAGGAGGACAGAGGACAGAGAGTTGAAGGAAAATTTGGCGCCATGGGCAGGATGCTTTGCTCTAGATAAGCTAAACTTTGAAAAACAGAACTGACTAGCTTCAGCTTTGCTTGGCAAAGGGCTAAGAACTTCTTGCATTTAAGACTGTGAATGCAGTATGGCGTGGCATAATTTTCATTGCTTGTACTCAGTGTTTTGTTCCTGGAAAAATTGATCCTTCAGCTGGACTTGACAAACACTTTCTGTCTTGCCCTCTGAACTTGGCCAGGCTTTTGTTTGTTAAAAAAAAACAAACTTTAAATCCAGACTGTATTGGAACGATGGTCAATTTATGACTTTGGATTGTTAGCAACTTTGCCAGAGTTTTCTAGGCCAAGACATATTTGATACCAACCTCATGGAAAATCTTCTCCTATGATATGTTGGTAATGCTATGCAGAAAGAGAGACAGGGAGAACTGAATCTTAAGGAATTTTGGAGGAAAAACTCCATTGGGAAAACAAACTGTCTTTCTTTAGAATCTTTCCTCCAGAAACACTGCAACATGGTGTCTACAATTCTCAGTCCAGAGAACGTGAAGGATCAACTATACTAAAAGTCTCTGAGAAGTTTAGGAAGGTGTAATAAAAATGAAAACACCCTCTCTCATGATGTAGACTAACTTTCCCCAACCTAGATGAATTTGAATAACAATTGCTAGATTTCCTAGTTAACAGGCTGGGAATTCTAGTTGTTATTATCCTCACACATCTGGGGGCTATCAAGTTGGGGCAGGATAATGAACATCCAGTATGTTTTCAAACCTAGGTATGAAATCAGATGAAAATTGCTCATACCATATAGCCCGGATTCCACCACCCCCAAAAGCCCAGATCCATATAGGCCAGTTAGTTAGTGGCTTAACACTCACATTTCCTAGTTTCTGTTTCTCTAGATACTCCTGTGCATTAATGAAAGAATAAGCCAGGCATAAGTAACTTTGCAAAAAGTGGACTCTTGATTTTCCATGGAAAAGCTGGTTCCCAGGAACTTGATCAAGTCTGAAGTTTGCTCAGATGAATCTTATATCTATTGTAGTTGTAAGAATTTAAAAACTGCAGTCAGAATTACTCCATGTGATAAATCTATTAAAATATGAGTTGAGAAGCAAAATTGATGGGCTCTGATTGAACTGTATAATTAATTTTTTGAGAGTGCCAATTACAGTGAAACTGGAAAACCCAAACTCTTACTTGAATCATTATCCTTAATTCCACAGCATTTCACATTTTACTGATTTACTAAAATCCTTTATAACTCCACACTATTTATTTTGGACCTCCCAAGTTTGACTTTCAGAAAGCATATATTAATCTGTGTTGGGGTTTCTTTAAGCTTAACTGTAAATTCCAACAAGTGTTTAATTTATAGGAACTAAACAGGAAGGCCTTGATAAGCATAAATACAGGCCTTGGGAAACAGCATTGGGGGGAACACAATCATTATGGCCTCGAAAGATTACTAGCTGGCAGGAATTGGAGGCAAAACTAAACAAGGTCTTTCTTTTCAGCCAGAAGGATCTTGTGATATGGAAAGAAAAAAGCAGTGATTACTATATTCACATATGCATCACAATGCTCTTCCAAGCACCAATGAAGTAACTGAATGTATCTTTTACTGCAGGTGAAAATCTTTGCTTTTTTAATTAGAATGATCTTTGCTCCAAATTCCATTTTATATTAACGTACTTTACTTTTAAAAATTCATGTGTTGCCCCTTATGGGTGGTATTTTTCTTCCTCAGTCTCAGGTCCTCTACCAGAGGCCTGAGAGTTTGAGGGTTCTGTGCAAGATCTTAGCTGTTTTTAGAACCACACTCTTTTGGACAGAGTGTTCTGATGTGGTTCCTGGGATCTCTTGGAGCCACTCTCCCAGCTTAGGAATCACAGCCCCAAGGGCTCCTACCACTCCAGTTCCTCTTCCATGTCCTGGTACATCTCCAGTTCCTTCTTCCTGTTTTTGCTGTCACTGCATCTATGACCACTGATGTTTTTTTGGTTCTTATCTACTATCACGATGTCTGGTTGATTGGTTAGTGCTTGCTTGTCTATCTGGATCTGGAAGTCCCACGGGATCTTAGTTTTCTTATTCTCCATGACCTTCTGTGGGATCTCCCATCTGGATTTAGGAAGGTGTAGCCCATATTCTGGGCAGATGTTCCTATACCCAATGCCAGCTACTTGGTTGTGCTGTTCAGTATATGCAGGGCAGGGCTGAGTCCCAGCTGATCTTAATAAACACTTTCTTCCCCTTTTGTATAATTGTGTCCTTGAAATGAACAATGCAGATGCCCCACTGGAAGGCAGGGGTCCAGAAGCCCAAGCCAAAAAAGCCAAGTTGAGTGGGGAGAATACTTAGAGACTGGGGGATAAGGGTAGGAGTGAGGCTGTTGCAACAGCAGCCTTGGGTGAGTAATAGCTGGCGGGAAGATCCTAGCCCTGACTATATTTTCAGCAACATTACCCATGCGATATCTCTGGTATTTTGTAGAGAAAGTCTATATAGGGAGAAGGGAAAAGATTGCCTTAACAGCAGCATAGCTGAAGGCGAATTTAGGCTTTCTGCATGCAGGAGATTTGATAAAAGCAACAATGTTTATGTTTGTTTATGTTTATTTAGATTTGTATACCGCCCTATCTCCCTTACGGGACTCAGGGCGGTGAACAGGTGATAATAAAAATCACAATAAATATCTATTCTAAAATCAAATTAAATAAATAAAGGCCTGCTCTAAAATACCCCATATAAAAACCTATACTAAAACCTAATTAAGACTACGCCAGGCCGGCCTCACGAAATAGATGGGTTTTCAGGGCTCGGCAAAAAAGGCGCAGGTCCGCAGTTGTATGTAGGTCGGGAGGTAGGTCATTCCAGAGGGCAGGAGCTGCCACAGAGAAGGCTCTCCCCCTGGGGGTCACCAGCCGGCATTGACTGGCCGACGGCACCCTAAGGAGGCCCTCTCTGTGGGAGCGGACTGGTCGAAGGGAGGTATTTGGTAGGAGGCGGTCTTGCAAATACCTAGGTCCATTGCCATGGAGCGCTTTAAAGGTTGTTACTAACACCTTGAAGCGCACCCGGAAGGCCACAGGCAGCCAGTGCAGCTCACGCAGGAGAGGTGTTACATGGGAGCATCTAGAGGCCCCCAAAATCCCCCGTGCGGCCGCATTCTGAACTAGCTGGAGCCTCCAGGTGCACCTCAAGGGGAGCCCCATGTAGAGAGCGTTGCAATAGTCCAGGCGGGAAACAACGAGGGCTTGAGTGACCGTGCGTAGAGCATCACGATCCAGAAAGGGACGCAACTGGCGTATCAGGCGAGCCTGATGAAAAGCCCCCCTGGCCACGGCTGTCATATGATCGTCTAAAGACAACAATATGAGAATATGTCCCTTGACAAAGGTGAATGAGATATCTCTATACTTTGGTTAGTGGAAACATGGGAAGAAAGGTGAACTGGATTGAGGATAATGTTTTGCCTTCAGGCAGCACCTATCTTTATTATTTTGTAATAAAATCATTCCTGAATAGCAATTTAATAGTATTGATCTGAAATTCATCACAGTCCTGGCAAATGTTTACAAGCCCAAGTTCCTGTTGAATGTGGGCTCAGAAATGTATTAAAATTCATCTTTAGCATTTATCAGCCATATTTTGGCTCATATAAGGATTATGGGAGCAAAGCTCTTCTTTTATAGTACTTGAATAAAATATTGCCTGTGTAATGCAATATTTTTAATGCAATCACTTTGTTATTATAATCATAAACTAGGAAGAGATCTTTTTTTTTTTTTTGCAGAAAATTTTGTAGGGAAGGGCTCCTGAATATCATCAAGTAAGCTAGTTCCCAGGGGTTTTCAAGATAGAAACTCCTGATAAGGATTGATATGTTTGAATCTCTAAATCAGTGACAGATGTTCAAAGCCTAGAAACACTTTGGATAGTGAGATGGGCGGCATGTACATTTAATAAATAAATGACAATATTGGCAACTAGGCTTTGAGGGATCCTGTCAGGACCAGAGCAAATGGGGTGATAATTACAATAAGTGTACAAATGAAGTACATTTTTTTCTGCCTTCCAAAGTTCACGTCCTGGTAATGGAATACTACAACACTAATTCTCTACCCTTTGTAACCTTCCCATTGAACTTAGTGTATATAGGCTAGGAGAAGGCAGGGCCACCCATAGTTCTACCCAGCATATGCACATGGAAAAGCTCTTGAAGGTGCAACAGGCATGAATCAGTGGTTCTCAGATCTGTAGAATTCAGAAAGAAACACAACAGTAAACAAATGTCAGAGATGGAAAAACAGGGATATTTTTTTCCCATGCTAGAGATGCAGTTTTGGATAAGGTGTGCCTATTGGGCTAGTACAGCAAATTATATATAGAACTATGATGGCTGAAAATAGCATTAAATGATCACTTATTCCTAATTACTACCTAAAGTAGAGAAAATAACAGATGATTCTCTGTTCCTGTAATGTGCTTAAATACCAGGGAATGAGATGATAATGGAGATTCTACATTTACGTTTATCCTGTTGGCTGGTAATTATCATTGTTTTCATCCCAAGATCCTGGCTTTATTCTTTCAGAGGGAAAGGAAAGGGCATAGAAGATTTTCACTATTTTCTTGTCTAATTTAAATACTGGAGTTTGTTAAACGAATATATACCGGAAATGCATCCAGGATTCTAGGTCTGGGTCTTTTCAAAATCCAGATAAACACCTTGGTCCCAACAGAAGGACATTACTGGATAATACCTGGAAATGTCAGAAAAGGGATAGGTGACTGATTTGCATATTGTCATTCCCTCCAAAGTGACAATGCCAACAGTTTCTCTGAGAAACAAGTAGGCTATTTGTCTATTGGAAAGATACATTTCTCTCCCCCCCACTCCCCATAAGTCCTCAGAAATAATAAATGATCCAGAGAAAGCAATATAATTATACAGTGCTGGCCACCCATTGGGTGGCTTTGCTATGGTGAAGATACCACTTATCCACTGATGATGGCCCACCATTGTGTAAAGCTGCCACCCATACTGAGGCTTTGCTCAGGATGAAGGAATCATATCCACCAGCTCTGAGCTAATTCTTAATGCCTGATAAAGAACATACAAGAATGCTGACAACAGGAAAGCAGAAGACTGGTAAGAACAAAGCCACAGGAGTTGCAGAGTCACAGGGGCGCTGTCTATTTTGTAAGGTCAGGGGAAAGAAGGACTGAGAAGAAAACATATGAGAACTGCCTTTTCAGGGGAAATTATGATTTTTTTTTCCTAATAGGTAATACTGGGTGCATTAAAACACCATACTGGGTGCATTAAAACAAAACAGCAACAAGTGATTCTATTGCCTCCATTATAATAGGTTTGTGGCTAAACATGAAAGTGTTCCTCCAGCAATTAGTTAGCAAAACAAACTATTCATTGTTTCTGTCCTGAAATCATTGCTACAGCAATAAAAATTTGGCCAGTCAACACAATTGCCCAGTATAAACCTTATTTACATGGAGTTAAATAGATTTATTTCTGATCCAGATAAATAATGCTATGAAAAGAATATGCAACCAATTTTCAGATTAATGGTTTAAGCTAGTCATTTAGCACATAAGTTACTGTAACTTAATGAATAGAAACTTAAGGTGTTATTTTACAAGATTCTCATTCTATGATACAATTGCTGAATACTTAAGTGCAGTATTACAGAACTGGGTGAGGTAATTTAGTAAAAAGCAAATGGAATATCACTGTGATTTTTTTCTTTTACCTGCAGATTCTCAGCTGTTGTTACATAGAAGCATTTTTCAAAAAGCATTAGTTGACATCATTGTGGTGGTGATGATGAAGATGATAACCAGGCTTTTCCCCTCCAGAATATCTTGATTTGACATTATCTTATTAACTAAAAGATTTCAAGTTGTTTTTCAACTGAATTGTACAGCTTATATATTATATTAAAGGTGAAAAGAATCTGAAGTGATTTAACTTGATTTGATTTTTTGTATTAAAAACCCTGACATTTTAATAGGAGTGTGTAGACTTTTTGTATCCACTGTAGGTCCCATTCAATACTGTGCTATAAAAACTCATGAGCAGGTCTAGTTGGTAACAGCTATTTATGCTTTAAATTATTTTGTCTGTCTAAGATCAAGAGTGTTTATCATTCTAAGATATCCTATTCATAAAAGGACAGGGTACACATTTAAATAACCAATTATTGTTTTTTAAAAAACAAAACTAGCAGGAATATTACTAATTTCCTTCCTGTTATTTTGTAGCTCCATGATATATGCAGAAAACAGCATGCTCTCTTAAACATCTATTGCTAAATTCCTATTTAAGTAGAAAAGGGAATGTCCATCACTAAGATCATGTTGTACATCAAACAATTGGGGGCAGAGTAAGGAACTGCCATAGGCAAGTAATAGAAGACAAATTTAGTTCATAGGTGGATAGAGATGATAGAGATAGATGATAGATCAGGGGTCTTCAAACTTGGCCCTTTTATGACTTGTGGACTTCAACTCCCAGAATTGAAGTCCACAAGTCATAAAAGGGCCAAGTTTGAAGACCCCTGTGATAGATAGATAGATAGATAGATAGATAGATAGATAGATAGATAGATAGATAGATAGATAGATAGATAGATAGATAGATAGATAGATAGATAGATAGATAGTTCGGTACAAAAATAAACAATATGTGTTTCTTTTTTGTGGTTAATTTAGAATAAAACCCCAATAGATAATACTCTCTGTGTGCCTACATTTTGACAGGAGAATTCAAGTAGGCATTTTGCCAAAAAGTACCCACTGGTCTTCAAAGAGACAGAGAATGTGGGTAGCTGGAAAGCAGAATGTTTATGATGGATCAGAGACAAAAATGTCCAGGCTTGCTGCCATAAGAAAGAAGTGGTGGGGGATTGGGGAAGTTTGCAAATCCTATATGATGTATGTGTGTGCGTTGTTGTTAAGGACCGGGTATTAATTTTAAAAAGTTGTCCATTGCAAAGTTGAGTGGGTCACACTGAAAGAATTTAATATTCTGGGTTGGAAGCAAAGCTTCAACTTCTTTAAAGTAGATTCTTCCAGCAGCTCATCCAACAGTTCATCTCCTATAGGTCAACCCTTCACAGTGAGATGTTTTGGACTACAATTCCCATTATTCCCAAGCAGCACTACTATGCTACATCATGGTTCAAGATATCTGAGAAAAAGCTGTTACAGAATGAGCAATTTCTATCTGTAGAAAAAAAAATGTGTTCAAGTCAGTCATAACTCACCGGCTTAATCTCTGCTAAGATTTTGGGAAGACGTTATGAGGGTTTGAGAGACAATGACCTGGCTCAAAGTCGGTCAGCTCATTTTGTACGTAAGGAAGCTTTTTCCATTTTCTAGGTTGATCCTTTTACCTGTTAATAAAACCTACCATCATAGAACCGTGGTGGCACAATGGTTACAATGCAGTATGGCAGGCTAATTCTGCCCACTGCAAGCAGTTTGATCCTGACCACCTCAAGGTTGACTCAGCTTTCCATTCTTCTCAGGTCAGTAAAATGAGGGCCCAGATTGTTGGGGGGCAATTTGCTGACCCTAGAAACTGCTTAGAGAGGGCTATAAAGCACCATGACATGGCATATAAGTCTAAGTGCTATTGCTTTCACTCCAACAAAACACCACAGCTGATGTATTTCACATTTTCCAAGGGGAAAATATAGCAATCTTGTGGTATTTTCCATGGAAATAAAGGAAAAATAATTCTAAATGGTGGAATTTTCATGTTGAATTCAAGGATGCAAGTCAGGTTTTAACCGGAGAAGATACCATCTACGACAGCGGACACATTTGTTGGGACACGATATTAAACTGAAAAAGTCCCATTCAAGAGGGTGAAATTTATAATGAAATAGAATTTCTTGTTATTTGTACTTTGTTTCCCATTCTTCCTGTGGAGTCAGAGAAATAGGCACGTAAAAGCTGAGAAGTTTATACACCCAGCCAAGTATGAGAATATTGTTTTCTTTGAGCTGTCTGCAACATGGTTGGGTCTTATTTAAGACTACCTCTTGGCTGCTCAGCTGCTGGGTATTTTCATTTAGAAGAGAACATCCACTTCATACAGGCAGAAGAATTTTATTCAAAACTCAAGTTGAAATGCTAGGCAATACAAAGTCATCAGTTAATTAAGAAACTCCTGACAGTTGTAAATTGTTCTGTCATGCTGAAGATATCTGAAAACAGTATATTGTGGTACATCTTTCTCCAGCCTCTTTGGATGTCTTGGAAACTCATAAAACAAACACAAACCTTTCTCTCTACTGCATGATTGCTCCAAAATATTACCATTTTTCTTTATAGCTTAAATACTCAGAAAAATATTTCTAAACTGGCATACAAGATTTAGAGAAGGTATTTGGCAAGCAAACATTGAAAAGCAATTGCCCAAGGAAGCAAGCCCATATATTGTGAAATATGAACACAACTTAATCAAATCAAAGTATTATGATGTTCATAGGCATCACTGAACATGATTTATAAAGTACCTGAAAATTGTTTGGGAACTTGAAAGAATGGCAGCGTTCTTCAAGGCAACTTGTGATGACATGCATTGGTGACCTGGTTGCAAGAATGTTATGCTTGTAGCTGCCTGTAAATTGATATGAACCAATCACAACTTTAGCCTGAGTGACACAGATGACCTAGAAAGGCCTAGTCCAACTGATACCTCAAGATGGCTTGGAATTAGAACTGACCATGCTACCTGGGAATAATCAACAAGAAGAAATCAAAGAAAAAAAAAAGCTGGGCAAGAGAGCATTGGGTCTGAATGTGAAAGAAATGGAACAGAACAGAACAGAACAGAATCTGGAAGGGATATTGGAGGTCTTCTAGTCCAACTCCCTGCTTGAGCAGGAGAACCTATACTATTTCAGACAAGTGACTGTCTAGTCTCTTCTTAAAAACCCCCGTGATGGAATACCCATGATTTCTGAAGGCAAGCTGTTCCACTGGTTAATTGTCCTCACTGTTAGGAAATTCCTCCTTAATTCCAGGTTGCTTCTCTCTTTGGTCAGTTTGTAAATGACCCTTTACAAGCAGGATCTGATAAATGGGCCAGGTCAGATTCTATTTATGCACATGGGTGGAACTCTGCACTCCCCCATTTTTCAAAATATTACAACATCAGAATAATACAATGAACTAAAGCCATCCAGAGCATCTTAAGCTGACCAAAAGATCCAGTAGCTCAAGAAGAAAAAGCAGGAGTCTTCTCCAAGGACTGTAACAATCTCTATGGAGGACAGATAGGTAGAAGACTAGCAGAGCACATCTATGAACACCAACTAGTAATCAGAAGACATGATGAAAACTTCTTAAACTTGCCACACATGGACAGATTTAACCATAGTTTCAACTAGAAAATGATTAACAGCTTAGATCAAGTCAAAGCCAAAATTTTAGGGAATTCTTGGAAGCTTTGCATTCAGGAAAATCAATCATCATAGAGATAAGTCATATGTACACACTATTCAAAAATAAGAATAAAAAAACCTAGGATGGAAACAAAAAGACTAGAACAGTCAGATAAGTAGGGATCAACACCAGGCAAACAATCAGGCAGAAAACAGTAATCAAGGATCATTAATCAATCCATTCTGCATCAAAATTGACAGGGCAAGCTATTGTGTATTAATAGGTAGCAAATCTACATTTGCTTGCTCTAACAACATTACCTAATTGGGTAATGAAACATCTGCAAGCAAATCACCAAGACAGCACTAAGAATTCCACAAATTGCAAGAGTGAGGGAAACTGTTGAGTCCAATTCCCAACTCATTGCAGGAGTTCAAATGTATGAAACAATATGAGAGTTTTCTGCTTAAACACATTTGATAAAAAAAGAACCATCCTTGATAATTAGTTCCACATTGAACTGTTCTTACAGTTAGGAAGCTCTTCATAACATTTGTCTGTAATATGCCCTGCTGTAATTTAAAACCAATATTCAGTGGGTTGCCTTTGAGGTGACAGAGGGCAGATCTTAATCTTTTTCTTTTCTTTTGTGTGTGTGAACGATACCCAGAAAAATATTGGCGGCTAGTGTAGAACTCACAAAATTGTTGTTTCTGGTGCTCTTAATGGCATCTGGATAGCTGGAAAGTAGCAGCTGAAAAGGCTGTGTGTGGAAGTCAGTTGAAAATGGGCAGGCAAGACATACTTGTTCCCCCCACACCTCCAATTTTTGATTCTGCTGAATTGTCCTACCTGAAATAATTCAAAAGAATTCCACAATAAGCATATCCTGTATACGGAATAAATCACTTGTTTTTGTTTTGTGCAGACTTAGCAAAGTTTTTTTCAGGTGAGGTCCTACCTGTTCCCCAGCCCACTGGATGGTTATCCATTCTTTTAATTGACCTCTTTTAATAGGAATTAAAGCTAGAAGTGAAACTGGGAGGTATCTGGGGCGCAAACAGTTCCCAAATCTTTAAATTCCTTCTAAATCTCTCCAAACACAGTAGAATTATATTGCTTGAACTTTTGACCATGGTGATGCACTGTTATTCAGATTACTGTACTCAATAACTTCGTCATTGTGATTATTCAAGAACACCAGACAGATTAGAAAGTAGACCGTGATTACTTCATATCTGGGGATGTTTTGAATGACTACTATCAGCACTGATTGCAGAAAAAAGAAATATGTGACACTCCCATCCCCCATGAATAAAACCATCAGCCTGCCTACTTTGATATAAGTCATCTCAATTTTGAGCAATTTTTTTTGAAAGTGAGGAATAGTTGCAAAGATTTGTGTTTTGTTATATACTGAAATCTCCTCCATTCTTCTCTAACATGTCTCTTTCTGTCTCAGCATTAACCCAAAGAGGGGATTCACTGAAAACTGCACCTACACAGAAAATCAGCAGCACAATTCATACTCATTTGGGAAGAAACACTGTTTTGTTGCCAAAATTTATAAATGTTTTAAAAATAAATACTGTATGGAATAAGCATCAATAGCAATGTAACTGACCAGTCATTCATTGTTAGAAAGAATGCATTATTAAGTCAGTAAATGCTAAGAATGCACTAAGAAAGTTATTATGGTTATTGCTCATAAGTATCAATATAATTAGTAACATGTTTGTAATAGCACTACCAACAGCACTTAGACTTATATACCGCTTCATAATGCTTTACATCACTTCTAAGCAGTTTACAGAGTCAGCATATTGCCCCCAACAATCTGGCTCCTCATTTTACTGACCTCAAAAAGATGGAAGGCTGAGTCAATCTTAATTATGTGCTATTAAGTCATTTTCAATCCTGAATGACCACATACATTGGTTTTCTCCATGAAAATCTACCCCTAACCTGCTCTTTGAAGTATCCTAATGGTGCATTCATCACCACTGTAACTGAGCCCATCCACCTTGCTGCCGATTGTCCTTTTCTTCTCTTTCCTTCCATCTTTCCTAACATTAGAGAATTTTCTAGAGATCTGGGTTTTTGATTAACATGTCCAAAATAGAAAAAAAATGAGCCTAGTCATTTGTGTCCCGAGTGAGAACTCTGGGTTGATTTGTTCAATGATCCACTGTTTGTTTTCTTGGCTGTCCATGGTATTCTCAGGGGTCTTCTCCAACCCTAAAATGCAAAGGAGTGAATATTTTTCTTTGTCACAGGGAATACCAAGATTCTGATCTTTGTAGATATAGGCACATCACAGCATCTGAATACCTTTTCCAAGGTCTTCGTGGCTGTTCTATCTTGTGCTAGTGTGGGGTTGCTCATTCCTTTACTGTGGATGGTTGTTCTTAAAAGGCAGAAGCTATTCACCAGAAACTTCACTGTCAGTTCCAAGGTTTGTTATTTTACCTGTTGTCATTAGTTTCATCTTAGTTAAATTTAATCTTAAAAATCTTGATTTTTAGTATTGGGGTTTGCAGATCCTTCGCATTTTCAACTATCAGGGCAGTGCAGACTGTTGATATTTCTTTGTCCAGTTTTAAATCCATGCTTATCTTCTTCCAATCCAGCTTCCCTTAATATGTATTCCTCATATAGACTGAATAAAGAAGGAGAAAGTATGCAGCCTTATCTCACTCCTTTGCCAATCCAGAGCCAGTTTGTTTCACCATGTTCTATCCATGCTGACCTACAGTATATATGAGTTTCTCATAAGGACAATGAGATGTTCTGGGATTTCCATCTTTTGAGCGCCTTCCACAGTTTGATGTGATTGACTCAATCAAATGTCTTTCTATAATCAATAACGCCCATATGACAATGAATTTTTTGGGGTATTCTTTGGCTTTCTCAATTATCCAATTTACATCAGCAATAATATTCAAGTTCCTTAGCCTTTTCTAAAGTCAGCTTGAACTTCTTTTCATGTGGGACTCTATTCTTCATTGAACGATCCTGAGCAGTGTGATATAAAGCAACCTAAATATATACTTGACACAGCAATGCAATTCACAGTAGTTCATTTAGCTTACTGAGAGAAAATCAAAGCAGCAATATGCCATACTTTAGAGTATCATCTTATGATTGTTTAAGCAAGGAAGCCAACAGTTAATCAAATCAGAAAGTGTTAGATATTTTCTTCTGTCTAAAAAGAAAAAGGCATTTGCAGTAAGAGTTGTAAGAAAGTTAAGTGATGAAGTGAATGAATCTTTGCCTGCCCATAAGCCATACTTTTAATTGTTTAAAATTCCTCCTTGTAATGTCTCCAGTCAAAGGTATTTTAATGTAACCATTTTACAGATAGAGAAAAGTGAGGATAGGTGCTAATGCCCTGCCCAAAGGCAATTAGCAGAAGGCAGCGAATCCAGAGTTGAACTTTGTTTGGAAAGCAGGTGTCTTGTGGTGTCACAAGAGGTTATAAAGAAGAAGGCAGAGTAAAATTGCGCATCTTAATTTATTGTGTCCTTTGCTTTGGAGAGGCCTCATTTACAACTAAGGAAGAAATATGGTAATTGAACTGAAACACACCTGGCAAACAGGATCCAACAATAACATTTCCTCATTTGTCACAGCTTCTCTACATTGTTTGGTGGAGGAACTCTATGGTAAATCTTCATACAATTAAACTTAATGGCACTATTTCAAGTTGAAGACTCACAGCTCATAATTTAAGATGACACTTTGAAGTAATCTACCAGATATTGCAAATCTCTTAGAGAAAAAGCTAAAGTATGCAGGACTAGAGCCCCAAAAGGTGGACAATACTTTTTTTCTTTTTCTGTTGTTCTCTCTTTCTACACTGAGCATGCGCTGGTGTGATAAAGAAGTCTGCGCTTATCAGAAGACGGGACTAATCATGCATAGTAGTGGTAGGTGAAAAATGATGTTCCAGCAACAGTTTTTTGATAACATTTTCAAAAGTGCTTTGCCAGGCCTGGGTCACAATGCCCAGAGAAACCGTGGGGCTGCCCAGGGCCGGCTTGGTTTGGGGACACTCCCAGCCCTGAGCTGTCAACCAGAGACCCCCAACTGGATGGTGATAGGGAGACCCTGATGGAGGAAGGCTCCCGGGCTGAGGTAGGGGACTACCTGGGGTCTTCCCCTGCTTGCACCCTCCACAACTCTCCTTTGTAGAGACTTTAGCAGGAAATGTGTCATTTTAAATAATGTTTCTACTTGTAAATAAATGGTATTTTTCTCCCCCCCATTGCCTTTGCCATTGCCTTCTTCCTCGGGCTGAGCATGTGACCCATTTACCCAGGTAGCTTACATGCCTAGAGGAGGATTAGAACTCAGGCTTCCTTAATGCTTCAACCCCTAGACTAAACTTCATTTCAATCCAATTTTGCAGCAGGAGCAGTTCTGTAATATCACTGCTACTTGTCTGGGGGGTCCTAATGAATGAGAACGAATTGTTTCAATGAGCAAGGGCAGTCCTAAGAGTCCAAGTAAGGGAAAGGTGAGGGAAAGATGGCAACACCTTGGGAGCAGCTCAGTTGTCGATGCTGGGACAGGCTTTGGGTGGGAAAGCACATCCCTGTGAGTCACTTTCCCAACACACACAGGGAATCATAGGCAAAAAGTTGCTGAGAACTTGCAGGACCAGTGCACCTGTTCAAGAAACAGGCAGGCCTTTGCAAGGTATAGTAAACCACAAATTCACTGACTTAGCTTGGTGTGAAGCCAGACCTTGTGGTTAATTTATCATTCACTTTCACAGGGAAGGCTTAACTAGGTCAGTTAAAATCCTTTCTCCCCCCCCCCCTTCTTCTTTCTTGATCTCCCACAGCCGGACTTATGATTTAATCGATGTACCCTAGGACGGTCCTATTGGCCCTGCGCGATTCACCCCTCGCGCAGGCCTGGCCCAACAAGATCTCAAGGGCCCACCTTGAGGATGGGGTTTGGAACCCCGAGAGGTGGCATGCTGCGGGTGCTAATAGAAAATTATTTA
>NW_015387167.1:490957-519521 GCF_001527695.2 Protobothrops mucrosquamatus
GGTCTGACCTAGGGTGAATTTTAAATAGGGACAATTTTAATGATTTTAATAAGACACAGCGATAAATATTTGGTTTTTAATTGGCTTTTATAGGGGATAATGTTTTATATTGTTTTAACATGCTGTGAGCCGCCCTGAGTCCCATGGGGAGAAGGGCGGCATATAAGTTAATGAAAATAAATAAATAAATAAATAAATCAAATACAACCTCTGAATCCTTTACGGCTGGGCCAGTCATTTTTTGTTAGTACAGGTAGTCCTCGATTTATGGCCACAAAATTTCTCTTGCTAAGTGAGAATTTGGTAGGTAAGTTTAGCCCCATTTTATGACCTTGCTTGCCACAGTTGTTAAATGAATCACTGCAGATGTTAAGCTAGTAACATGATTGTTTCCCCATTGGCTTTGCTTGTCAGAAGGTCAGAAAAGGGTCAGTGACCCTGGGACACTGCAACCGTCATAAGTATGAGTCAGTTGCTAAGCATCTGAATTTTGATCACATGACCACGAAGATGCTGCAATGGTTGTGTGCAAATGGTCATAAGTCACTTTTTTCAGTGCCATTGTAACTTTGAATGGCCACTAAACAAACTGTTGTAAGTTGAGGACTATTTGTACTGAAGCCCCATCTCCTGAATTTAACAAATTATCATTATTATTATTATTATTATTATTATTATTATTATTAATAATAATAATAATAATAATAATAATAATATACACAGGATTAATTGTTAGGTAACTGTCTAAGGCAGTGGTTCTCAACCTTTTCTTCACCATAGACCCCCTTTAAATATCTTTTGTGGCCACGGATCATGGCCATGGATCCCCAAGACTTAATTCCAGATTTAAATCATAACATTTCTTCAAGCTTTCATAGAACCCCTCCCCCCAGGGGTCTGTGGACCACAGATCTAGGGATCCTGATGTTATTCATTTGGACCTCTCAACAAAGCAGGATTATTAAGACAATTTAGAGGGGCCTGGCACAAATGGGGCTGTTCCAAATGCTGAAATTCTATTATTATTATTATTATTATTATTTATTAAATTTATATCCCGCCCTTCTCCTTGCGGACTCAGGGCGGCTGACAATCGATTAAAAATACAACCTCTCCTGTCTCCTGTCCCTTGCTGCCAATGTCTTCTGCCCTGATTGCACTATCAAACAATTTATTTTTTGCCCTGAATTACTGTATAATGTGAACCTACTTATATGCATGCAAACACACATGCATGTGTGTATGTGTTGTACAGACAGCCTCAATGAGCTGGATAAAAACAGCAATAGTCTTCAAGCACCAAATGAAACTAATAAACTGTGCCCTAATTTAAAGTTTAATTAAAAATCTTACTTCATCATTGGTTGCCTTGAACTAATGAAACATTCCAGCATTGCCTTATTTACCCACAGAATGCCTGTTGACTTCCCAATGTCTTCCTCTCCTACCCTCTCAAGGATAACTTCAACAATAATGATGTAATAAGAAGCGGTGATTTATTCACAGTTGTTTGTGGGCAGTTTTTCTTCCCTTTTTTGAGTCCTTAGCTAATTTTGTCCTCTTTCACTTCAGTTATGGGGCAAGAAAGAACTATCAGCAGCTAATCGTGACAGCGCAAGTGTTGTTGATTAAGAAGGAAAAGTTCAAATGCCTGTTCAAGTCCATGGACGTGCTTTTATAAGCATACAGGTAGTCCTCGACTTACAACAGTTCATTTAGTGACCACTGAAAGTTACAACAGCACTAAAAAGTGTGACTTATGACCGTTTTTCACAGTTACGACCTTTCCAGCATCGCCATGATCACGTGATCAGAATTCAGATGCTTGGCGACTGGTTCCTATTTATGACCGTTGCTCTGTCCCAAGGTCACGTGGTCACCTTTTGTGACCTTCTAACAAACAAAATCAGTGGGGAAGTCAGATTCACTTAAACAGCTGGGTTACTAACTTATCAGCTGAAATGATTCACTTAACAACTGTGGTGGGAAAGGTTGTAAATTGGGGCAAATGTCACGTAACAAAGGCCTCACGTAACAGCAGAAATTTGCGATCATAAGTCGAGGAGTACCTGTACATAGATATGCCAAATACTTTGATTCTGCTAAATGTTACTGGTGGATGAGTGAACGATATACTGCTTTTGAATATGGAGGTTTCATTTTGATGTCAAAAGAAACAAGCCTATAATGTAGAACCTTCTAGTACTGGCAGCTTTGAATTGTAGGAGAAATTAAGTTCCTTGATTTCCCTAGTGGGAGTATCTCAGTTGTAGGATAGGTCTCTTAGCATCTTCTGTTGATTTATTAGTGGCATCCATAAATGAACATGGAAAGCCTGGTCTCTGGAATCCCAGCAAAGATAAATTCTTTCATTTGAGCTCAGTTTCTGATAATATCATGGATATGTCATGTAATTTCATTGGCAACAGTGTTTTGCCATATCTTCTAGCTCATTGTTTTGAACTTACATATAGCCCTGGTATTCCTAATGGTCTCCTGTCCAAGTACTGTCTACATCAGGAGTGTCAATCTCGCCACGTCATACGACTTTTTTTCCCTTGCTGGAGCTGGAGTGGGCGTGGCTTCTATGTGACACATCCAGCCTGTGGGCCAGCAGTTTGACACCCCCGATCTACATGAAACCTTGTTTAGCTTTCCAAGATCACCCACAGTTAGTTGGTTTACTACTAGGTTACATTGGTAAGATGGTTATATTGGGAGCCACCTTTGAAAATGTTTCCAAAAAGGCAGCTATGTAAGTAGACATTTGCTAGACTGCTAATTGGGAACAGAAGTTATATGCATGTAGACTTGATAATTTGCCCCAAACAGTGGCTTCTAATCCATGCTTAGACCTAATACTGATCTAAACTTGATAACTTTTCAACCCCCATTCATTGCCATGCAGGTGTTTTGAGACCTTGAGATCCTTATCCAAGTTTTTCTGTTATCTAATGCACAGAGAAACAGTATTGAGCAGCAGACCTTTTAAATCGTGGCATTAATTTATTTTAACATGTTAAATATATGATGCTGTTTTAATCTTTTATTGAAAGTCTTTCTAATAATATATTTGAAGGGTGAGGTACAGATTAAAATAACTAGTGATGGGTTCAGCTGTGCTAATTGCCCATTGCTTTAACCAATCCACAGCAACTCCTGCATGTAAAGCTGATGAGTCATATTGCATATGTACTCAGTTACATGCACATGGTAGAATTAACTAGACTTTCAAGATGCAGCAATTCAGAAATATATGATCTGGCTTTACTGATAAATGTCAGAAGATTCCCTGATTTATTTTATCTTGATATAATTTTGCTCATATATTATACTGGGTGTGTTAACCAAGCAGTTCTTGCTAACATACTATTCTTTTTCTGTCTGGAGCATTATGTCACGTATTTCATCATAATTAAGATCTCCACCCTCATTTTCATCTTATATCTTACATAGTTTATTTATTTATATAAAGATTTCTAATCCACCCGTTTATTGCATACTCATCATATAGGGTAGGTTCAACTGCATAGATTCAACATAGAATGCAATATATGATGAAATTGGATTCAGTTCCATTGTAGCTGTAGGTGCCATTATTGTTATTATTGCTTACATTTAATACAAGTCCTTTCTCTAGATGCCAACATGTGGTACTGCATGCCAGATAAAATCATCAAAGCAGAAAAATATACTAACGCAACATTTAGCTTGCAGTCCTTTAGCGTAAGGTGCAAATTTAATGGAATTTCCAAGAAATAGTTATAATATTGGATCAGATGAATTTAGCTGCATAAAATCTTGTTGGCCTCTTATGAGAAGCTCTGTTGCTGTTTCTTTGGTGCTGGAAAATTGGTGTCTGAAAGGGCAAAAGAACATATGCTGAGGGGTGTGCAAAAGAGTGTAGGAGACATCAAATCGACATATATTCTGCCTCATAGTCATGCTACCTAATGATTGTTAATACTGGCCAGTTTGTGATCCAGTTTAGGTTAATCCTTTCTCACTGATTTAAGTATGAGAGATTTCAGTTCAAGATCAGAGAAAGGCAACAAGTAAAGGGGAAAAAAAAGAAAACCCCTCTTCTCTTGCAGAAGGAAATTAGCAAGGATTCAAAATATTGTGGAGGCTTGAATTACAAAATGTGATGGAAGAACAGGTAGAAATAGTCTTTAAGACAATATTAAAAGGCAATTCAAAAAGTCAGATTAAAGATGTTTGACCTAATCCCTGGTTCAAAGCAAAAAGCAGTTCAAAGCAGTTCAGTTCTGTATTTAAGAGCATCTCTTGAGCTGGCATAATAGTTCAGAGAGACTCTTTGGCTCTGATGACTACTTTCAACAAAGTCATTCATGTTCCTTCTTTATTTCTCCTTTCTACTTCCCCATATTAAAGATCAGCTTAGATTCAGGTCTTCACCGTATGCACCAGGTTTTTTTCTCCATAATTTCAACATATCACGTACAGTTGATACAATTTCCTGATAGACTGCTTATGGCTGTGACTCGTATATTAACTCATGCCTATTCACTGAATGCATGCACAAGGTGAAAGTGGTGATTTTAAGGCAATCATAAACAATGCTGGAGACTTTGCCTGTTATCCCAGACATCCTATGATAATGTTGTGGTTCTCTATGTGTGAAGTTACGGGTCCAGATCAACAGGTTGTCATGGTTCCGACTAATGAACTCAAACAAATCAGAACTCCGAGGCTTGAAGCTTCCTCAAAGAACATGTTTATTGGATGCATAATATCGGCACGATCAAAAGTGAAACCAACTCTAAAATTCCCACATGGATTCAGTGTAACTAAATGTAACACTTCCCATTCCCTTATTATGCCATTGATCACGCTACCCAATGAGGGCATTTTAAAAGAAAGTATTGCATTTATTTTATCTTAAACTACTCTTTACTCTTATTCACTCAAGGTGTTATAGCAGAATAGGTTTTGGGCAGCCAGTAACTGTTCAGAAGCATGCTAACTAATGCAGGTCAAAGCATAGCAGATCCTCTTGCACAACATGCAAACCTTTGCTTATCCTTACCCTAGTTTAGGTTTTCTTGTAGTTTAGCATGATGTGTGAACCTAGTTTGTATTTAGTTTCTGGTTTCACCTTCTGTTAGAACTCAGAGAGAGGATTAAGTTTACATATTATGCAAACATAACCAATAAAAACCTCTATGGAGATTATCAGTCATCCAAGTCATGGTTATCTCAAAGGAGCTTTTTGAAAAAGCAACTGGACTTTGTTTTTTTCCCTTGAGGAAGACTTCTCACTTCCTATCCAAGAATCTTCTTCAGTTCTGACATTTCTCTCCAGTTCTCAGAAGCTTCTTGGATGAGAAAGGCGAAAATCTTCCTCAAGGAAAAAATAAAGTCCAGTTGCCTTTTCAAAAACCACCTTTGAAACAATAAAAAAAATTCACTTCTTAGAAAATCATCTCTTATTCTCAATTACAATCTGCATTACAGGAGTGTGCATTAATATACGCTTGACTGCTATGAAGCTGTGTTTTGACATGAGTGACCAAGCAATCCGTTCCTTCGGGCAAATGACGTATCCCTCTATGCTGACAGCACACAATGGTGGATCACTCAGTCAGTCCTTTCAGCTGATGTGAAAGAGTCTGGGAAGCTGCCACTCCCTGCTATTTCTTTTTGCTTTCTCAGGAACTAGAAGGAAAAGGAGGGGAAGAGAAGGGGGAAAATCTGCAGTGATAGAGTCAAGTCAGGACCACTGAGGTGGAGGAGATTTACTTTACCCCATCCCTTTCTGCCTCCTTTTTAAACCCTTATGAGACAAGGAGGGGGGGGGAATCTATGGATAAGATGGCAGATTTCTTAGAGGAGGCCACATATTTGAGGTCCTCCAGGATTTTTTTCTCTTTCTGGGAACACCATGACACAACATAAACTGACAAGGGGGAATTAATATGGCATCAAAAAGTCCTAGGGCTGTTTTGGACTATTTTTGAGTTGTTATTGTTTTGATACATGGGGGAAAAAGAAGAGGAGAGAGAGAGAGAGAAAGCACAAAAATAAACAGAGAAAGAATAAAGGAAACAACCCAAACACATGTTTTATATTGAAAATAATCTGGGTTAATAGCCAAAGTTAATTAAATAGGAGGAAAGGGTGTTTGTATGATATATTAGCTCCCCTCCCCTTGTGACGCCATGTGCTTTGGAAACAGGTCAGAGACTTGTTTTAGTGATTTCTGTTTTGCATGCAAAGACAATATGGCACTGTTAAAAACGTGTTCATTTTCTCCTTGGATGAGACTTATCTGCATATTTTTAATAAAAAAAGTAAGGATCAGAGATAGCATAATTTCATACTCCTTTTTCCAGTTTTCCATGTATTTTCAAAGGTGTAACAACTTCTTTGGTCTGTTCAAATATTTCAGTCTTCCTCCTTATGGAAGATGTTCTCCGTATTGCATCAGTTTTCAGGCTGCTAGGTTAATCTACTATGCATTTAAACGTTCTATTTAATTGTAATTTATGTACATCTTTTTCCACTGCACCAAAGAAAATTGTATGATGTCCAAATGCATGTCTAAATAACATTCTCAGCTAAATGTTTATCTTTCTGTTTAACATGGTGACTTCCTGATACTTTGGCAACCTCTTTGCCTCAGAACAATAGGTTGATCCCTGCTACATTATAGCCAGGTATTTTATTCTAAGTGGGTATCAAAAGGCACAGCTGGATGGCTGCATTAAAGGGCTATCCATCAGTCCTTCAGCTGTCAGAAAATAATGTCAGTATAACATTTAGTTGTCCTGATTATGGAACCATATTTTGTCATAGTAACAGAGCTGAAGACTAGTATTGCCCTGTTCTGATATGGTAAACAGCAAGGAAAATGACATTCATATTCCCACAGTTGCATTTCCCCTCTCACCAAATATTGCCTGTCAGTAGAGAAACTACCTCAAACACTCTTTCCAACCTGGGATAGACCAAGATAGGGTTTGCATAGACTAGTGTTTCAAATGGAATGTTCAGCTTCCTGTCAAATTGCCCAACAAGCAGGCTGCAGATGCAGAATTGCACAGTTCTTTTATCAATCAGACTATTTCTCTATACAGGTCTAACATTCTTTTGAAAGAGTACTAGATCTGGGTCCAAACATAGATTGGGAAACATATGGCATGGTAAAAGGCGAAAGCATGAATTAGGGCAGCAATTAATAATAGTTGAGTGTGATCCTTAGCTAAGTCTGCAAGACTTTTGAGCCTAATTCTATCCTTGGGGCTGCCAACACTATGAAACTAGAATGGAGTATGCAAAATGTGTCCTCCAAATCAGGAAAAATTAATAAAATGTATGGACTCATGAAGCTCCTTGTTGAAGAAATAGAAGAAAATAGTTAATGAATCCATTGGTGACAGAACTAGTAAGATACAGTATAGTTGGCAGAATCTTTTTTTTATTTCCCAGCTTAATCCAATTTTTGTGCAGCAAAAAGTAAGAAAGTATTAAACTTGTATAAAAATAGATCTAAATGTTCTTTCAAAGCAGTGTTAACCCTTTTTAATAATGAGCCTATGTAATCCTTGTGAAACCCTTCAAAAATGAAGGTCTTCCTTATGTGTGACAATACTCTTGCAGAAATCATGTGTCTAGGCTCTTCTCCAGCCACAATGGCCTTGGAGGGTAGTGCCCAGAGGCCCTTATTCACAGCAGCCTGCCACGGTCAGTTGTTCCTGGGTGGATCCCAACTCTGCAAGCAATTACATCATTGATTGTATCCACGAGAATAAATTGTCTCAGGAGAATAGGGGACAATTTTATTTATGAGAGATGATTGAATTGCCTCTACTATGACCAGGAGATGAGAAGAAGCCAATGTCATAAGGACATGGCACACTGAACTGAAGCAGATTTGTGTTGTGACTGGCAAATATGAGATTGACCTCAAAACTAATGCAGTTGGATTTTGGCAACAAGGAACATTACTCCCCTTTTTGTATTAGAAGAATGTGGAAGATAATGTTTTCAAACAAAGCAATCCTCAACGTTTTCCTACTAGTTTCCTTGGAATAGTATTAAAGAATGCCTCATTATAAAAACAGAGTATATCTCTGAAATTACATTCAGTGATGCTCCACCCAAGTTCCTCCTCAAGCTGGAGAGAGGATATTAACTTCAGCATGGCAGGGTTTAGTCCTGGTCTCTGTACCTTTCATTGTTTTTATTAATGACTTGGATGAAGAAATGGAAGAAACATTAATCACATCTGCAAATAACATAAATTGTGTGGGATAGCGTAAATCCCAGCAGTTGGAAATAAAAGCCCACCTGAACCTCATAATTTTGTGAAATGGTTTGAACATAACGTAATTGCATCTCTAAACAAATACAAATGCAACATTCTTCAGTTACAAGATAGAAATCAAGTGCTCCAATATTAGACCTGGCTAGATAATATTATATACTGCATGAAAACCTTCTTGGAATATTAATTGATTCCACTTGGCATGTGAGTCAGCATTGTAATACGGCTACAAAGAGGGAAATACAATTTTAGGTTGCATCACGAGAAGTAGTTTGCAAATAAGAGGAAATAATAGTTCCACTTTGTTCTGAGTTGTTCAGATTCCATCTCAAGTATTGTGTTCCACATTGGGGAAGGATGAAGACAAGTTGGAACAGATTCAAAAAACTAAGAAAAATTAGAAGAAGTGAGAGTATTTAATTCTGAGAAGAGCAAGACAATTTGTCTACTAGGTTCTGAAAACATATTGCACAAAGGAAGGGCTTTTTTTCCCTACCATAACAATGAAAATGCAGAATAATTAATTTAAGATACACCCAGGCAGATTCCAAATGTAGATTCGGAAAAAGAAAACAGAGAATTTCAATAGCAGAACTTAATAATCTGAGAGACTCAGAGTCCTAAAAAGCCCACTTCAATTCAAGATTCGATGCATATAGTAATAATGCAAAACCTGAATGCAAAGGGATGCCTCTAATCCCTTGAAGCCTCAGCCATGGTCTTCTAGCCCTTTGAGAGGCTTCTATCAAATCAGAAATATTAATCTGAGCCAGAAGGGCAACATTATTAAATACATGGGAAGAAAGCATATAATTAATCTATATGATTACATAATTGTGTATTTAATTAATCCACAGAAGATGGCAGCATCTAGCTGACTTTGGCCGATCTCAAAGACTTGTCAGGTCTAGCAACCAATTGAGTGAGAGGCCATCAAGAAATCTCATGTCTTTGGGCTAGACTGAGAAGTTGAAAAATTATCCTTAAAAAGACATTGGCAAATTACTTGCCTGGTGTTATCAAAAAAATGACATACCTCCAGGGAAATCTTTAATATTTTAATTAATACATTGTTTGTTTATGAAAGTATATTTCACCTTTTTGTTTATGATTTACACTTACTTTTGGGAATATAACTTCCCCAAAATTCTTAAAGGCCAGACCAGATATGGATCTTGGACCCCAAATATATAACTCTTACATTAGTTGTATAAAGTTATTTGGCCCTCCATACAAATAGGATGGAATGAAATGGAGCACAAAACTGAAAGAAGCTAGTCCTGAAGCAGTAAAGAAGACCACAAATAGGACCATATGACCCTTATTTCTGAAGCAATGAGACAATATCTGTGTAATCTTACTACTTGTTGATAAGCAAACTGTTTACCATGAAAAACACCTGAGGTGGAGCAGGATAGCACATCCTTAACAAGAGGACAACAGTTTTATAGGAAGAGATATGGATTTATCTACTTTCTACAAATATCTGAGCTGCAAAACTCAATTTTTTATTGCCATCTACTAGCTACCTAGACAAAAGTTTAATTCATTATTGCCATTGATCAATTGATTTAATGTATATGGCCACCCAACTCAACAAGTGACTCTGGGCAGTGAACAACATTAAAAATAAAGTAAAAGCAATAACAATAATACAAGAATTAAAATACATGGCAGACAAGAATAAACCCTACATCATAATTAATAATATAACCAAGAAATGGATCCCTGCATACACTTGGGGCCCAATATTCAAGTTTCTCAAGATCCTTCTGTATCTTAAGCCTATCTTCTGGCGTGTTGGCTATTCTTGCCAGCTTGGTGTTATCTGCAAATTTGATGAGTTCCCCATCTATCTCTATGTTTCCTAGGTTCTAAAAAATATTGCACAAAGAAAGCCCCCTTTTTTTCTGCCATCCCAATAAAAATACAGAACAATTAATTTAAGCTGCACCCAGGCAGATTCCAAATATAGAATAGGAAAAAGAAAAAAGAGAATTTCAATAGTAGCTCAGTTACAAAGATAGCAACTCCGTTGCTCTTTATAATGCTGGGAGCTCTATGGGCTTTTATACATTTAGGTCTAAAAAGCTGGTCTCATCTAGCAATAGGAAGTTGTGTTCCATCTTCGGAATATGTATTCATTTAACCTCCTTTTCATAAGAGACCTGGTGATGCAGTGGTTAGAATGCAGTATTGCAAGCAAACTCTGCCACAGCCAGGAGTTTGATCCTGACAGGATTAAGGGTTGATTCAGCCTTCCATCCTTCCTAGGTTGGTAAAATGAGGACCCAGATTGTTGGGGACAATATGCTGACTTTGTAAACTACCTGGACAGTGCTGTAAAGCACTCTGAGTCAGTATATAAGTATAAGTGCTATTGCTATTTATCTTTGCTTCTTTTTTCTATCTCTTAAGTGGTGCTTAGTGAGATGGTGGGGTATAAAGTATGTCTTAAGGGACGCTGTGAAAGTTTTTTTGAGGGTTATCCAGCTAGAGAGTTTACATGGCAAAAAATTCCAATCCCATTCCAATCCAATCCCAATATATTGATTGAAATGATGCCTCCACTATTTAGTTCAAAAGAAGATTTGTCCAAGTAAGCACATTCTTTCCTAAAGGATATCTAACAATAAGTGAACATTCTGTAGAACATCCACATTGCATTCTAGCTACCAAATAAAATAATTGATTCAGTTGCCTTACAGAAAATGTAATTCATTCAAGATATATACTGCATATACACAGATAGACAGAAAGGAATTAGCTAAAAAGCTAATTATAAAGTATTTTACGCAATTAACAAATGTTGACCCAATCATATAATCAAATAATTTACAATAAAATCAATACTGAATAACCACAATATTCTAATCCAAATCTTATCAATTGGATGGAATCTTGGCATCATGAAAATGGAAGATAGCTCATTTATGCATAAGCTATTTATTCATATGAAATAAAATATAGCAATTTTATTAAATATAAAAGAGTATACCTAGAAGATAACCTCAGATGAAAAAGTGAGTGGCCAATTATGCTGTCTAGTCATTTCTATGCAGCAAGCATACAACCCAATCATTTGGGAATGTGGATTGCGAACAGTGATATGTAAAGGTCTTTAATTTGAGCTAGAAGATTGACCTTCCCTGGTTGAAATCTAAATCTCATGGACATGGAATTATAAAGCAATACTCATCCTCTCCCACACTTAACAGCTGTCTGGGGCTATGGAGTTTCTGTCTGCAGCATCTAAAATGGAAGAATTTGGAACGAAACAATTGATAAGGAATTACTTTGCTAAAGACAACAGGGGTTATTTGACATAATTAAATGAGGGCAGATGATGCTACTGATTGGTTCTTTCATCCCCCAAAGTTTCAAGACTTCTAATTAAGTACTTTTGTTGTGGGAAATTTGCTGCTGTTTTATATCATAAATAATTAAAAGCTCTGGCCACACCACACATCCTGTTTCCTGACTGCAGAAAAGAAATAATGACTGTTTAAAAAACAAATCAAACCAGCCCATACCTGTTTGGGCAAACATTCCTGCAATATATGGAAAGTCTAAGGAAACGTGGCAAACCGATTTCAAGTAACAGTATCATTATTCAGTAAAAGAATGATTTTAGAGTGTGAAACTTGAGATTTTCAAAGAGACAATGGAGGCCCGCAAATACCTCTTTCCCCTATTCTCCCTCTCTCCTTCGTGTTTCACTACCCTTTGTGTCAGCTAACTTGGAATGGCATGTTCAGTACAGGAAAAGCCAATGAAAATGGCACACAAGANCACACAACACTAAAATTTTGGTTTTAATTTGGTTTTATTCGGTGGGGTGTGTGGGTCTCTCTTTGTTTTAATAATGTTGTGAGCCGCCCTGAGTCCTTCGGGAGAAGGGCGGGATACAAATTGGAATAATAATAATAATAATAATAATAATAATAATAATAATAATAATAATAATAATAATAATAATAATAATAATAATTGTTTTTATTAATGACTTGGATGAAGAAATGGAAGAAACATTAATCACATCTGCAAATAACATAAATTGTGTGGGATAGCGTAAATCCCAGCAGTTGGAAATAAAAGCCCACATGAACCTCATAAGTTTGTGAAATGGTTTGAACATAACGTAATTGCATCTAAACAAATACAAATGCAACATTCTTCAGTTACAAGATAGAAATCAAGTGCTCCAATATTACACCTGGCTAGATAATATTATATGCTGCATGAAAACCTTCTTGGAATATTAATTGATTCCACTTGGCATATGAGTCAGCATTGTAATACAAAGAGGGAAATACAATTTTAGGTTGCATCACGAGAAGTAGTTTGCAAATAAGAGGAAATAATAGTTCCACTTTGTTCTGAGTTGTTCAGATTCCATCTCAAGTATTGTGTTCCACATTGGGGAAGGATGAAGACAAGTTGGAACAGATTCAAAAAACTAAGAAAAATTAGAAGAAGTGAGAGTATTTAATTCTGAGAAGAGCAAGAAAATTTGTTTACTAGGTTCTGAAAACATATTGCACAAAGGAAGGGCTTTTTTTTTCCTGCCATACCAATGAAAATGCAGAATAATTAATTTAAGATACACCCAGGTAGATTCCAAATGTAGATTCAGAAAAAGAAAACAGAGAATTTCGATAGCAGAACCCAATAATCTGAGAGACTCAGAGTCCTAAAAAGCCCATTTCAATTCAAGATTCTATGCATATAGTAATAATGCAAAACCTGAATGCAAAGGGATGCCTCTAATCCCTTGAAGCCTCAGCCATGGTCCTCTAGCCCTTTGAGAGGCTTCTATCCAATCAGAAATGTTAATCTGAGCCAGAAAGGCAACATTATTAAATACATGGGAAAAAATCATATAATTAATCTATATGATTACATAATTGTGTATTTAATTAATCCACAGAAGATGGCAGCATCTAGCTGACTTTGGCCGATCTCAAAGACTTGTCAGGTCTAGCAACCAATTGAGTGAGAGGCCATCAAGAAATCTCATGTCTTTGGGCTAGACTGAGAAGTCGAAAAATTATCCTTACAAAGACAATGGCAAATTACTTGCCTGGTGTTATCAAGAAAATGACATACCTCCAGGGAAACCTTTAATATTTTAATTAATACATTGTTTGATTATGAAAGTATATTTCACCTTTTTGTTTATGATTTACACTTACTTTTGGGAATATAGCTTCCCCAAAATTCTTAAAGGCCAGACCAGATATGGATCTTGGACCCCAAATATATAACTCTTACATTAGTCGTATAAAGTTATTTGGCCCTCCATACAAATAGGATGGAATGAAATAGAGCACAAAACTGAAAGAAGCTAGTCCTGAAGCAGTAAAGAAGGCCACAAATAGGACCACATGATCCTTATTTCTGAAGCAATGAGACAATTTCTGTGTAATCTTACTACTTGTTGATAAGCAAACTTTTTACCATGAAAAACACCTGAGGTGGAACAGGCTAGCATATCCTTAACAAGAGGACAACAGTTTTATAGGAAGAGATATGGATTTATCTACTTTCTACAAATATCTGAGCTGCAAAACTCATTTTTTTATTGCCATCTACTAGCTACCTAGACAAAAGTTTAATTCATTATTGCCATTGATCGATTGATTTAATGTATATGGCCACCCAACTCAACAAGTGACTCTGGACAGTGAACAACATTAAAAATAAAGTAAAAGCAATGACAATAATACAAGAATTAAAATACATGGCAGACAAGAATAAACCCTACATCATAATTAATAATATAACCAAGAAATGGATCCCTGCATACACTTGGGGCCCAATGTTCAAGTTTGTCAAGATCCTTCTGTATCTTAAGCCTACCTTCTGGGGTGTTAGCTATTCCTGCCAGCTTGATGTCATCTGCAAATTTGATGAGTTCCCCATCTATCCCTATGTTTCCTAGGTTCTAAAAAATATTGCACAAAGGAAGCCCCCTTTTTTTCTGCCATCCCAATAAAAATACAGAACAATTAATTTAAGCTGCACCCAGGCAGATTCCAAATATAGAATAGGAAAAAGAAAAAAGAGAATTTCAATAGTAGCTCAGTTACAAAGATAGCAACTCCATCGCTCTTTATAATGCTGGGAGCTCTGTGGGCTTTTATACATTTAGGTCTAAAAAGCTGGTCTCATCTAGCAATAGGAAGTTGTGTTCCATCTTCAGAATATGTATTCATTTAACCTCCTTTTCATAAGAGACCTGGTGATACAGTGGTTAGAATGCAGTATTGCAAGCAAACTCTGCCACAGCCAGGAGTTTGATCCTGACAGGATTAAGGGTTGATTCAGCCTTCCATCCTTCCTAGGTTGGTAAAATGAGGACCCAGATTGTTGGGGACAATATGCTGACTTTGTAAACTACCTGGACAGTGCTGTAAAGCACTCTGAGTCAGTATTTAAGTGCTATTGCTATTTATCTTAGCTTCTTTTTTCTACCTCTTAAATGGTGCTTAGTGAGATGGTGGGGTATAAAGTATGTCTCAAGGGACACTGTGAAAGTTTTATTCAGGGTTAGCCAGCTAGAGAGTTTACATGGCAAAAAATTCCAATCCCATTCCAATCCAATCCCAATATATTGATTGAAATGATGCCTCCACTATTTAGTTCAAAAGAAGATTTGTCCAAGTAAGCACATTCTTTCCTAAAGGATATCTAACAATAAGTGAACATTCTGTAGAACATCCACATTGCATTCTAGCTACCAAATAAAATAATTGATTCAGTTGCCTTACAGAAAATGTAATTCATTCAAGATATATACTGCATATACACAGATAGACAGAAAGGAATTAGCTAAAAAGCTAATTATAAAGTATTTTACGCAATTAACAAATGTTGACCCAATCATATAATCAAATAATTTACAATAAAATCAATACTGAATAACTACAATATTCTAATCCAAATCTTATCAATTGGATGGAATCTTGGCATCATGAAAATGGAAGATAGCTCATTTATGCATAAGCTATTTATTCATATGAAATAAAATGTAGCAATTTTATTAAACATAAAAGAGTATACCTAGAAGATAACCCCAGATGAAAAAGTGAGTGGCCAATTCTGCTGTCTAGTCATTTCTATGCAGCAAGCATACAATCCAATCATTTGGGAATGTGGATTGCGAACAGTGATATGTAAAGGTCTTTAATTTGAGCTAGAAGATTGACCTTCCCTGGTTGAAATCTAAATCTCATGGACATGGAATTATAAAGCAATACTCATCCTCTCCCACACTTAACAGCTGTCTGGGGCTATGGAGTTTCTGTCTGCAGCATCTAAAATGGAAGAATTTAGAACGAAACAATTGATAAGGAATTACTTTGCTAAAGACAACAGGGGTTATTTGACATAATTAAATGAGGGCAGATGATGCTACTGATTGGTTCTTTCATCCCCCAAAGTTTCAAGACTTCTAATTAAGTACTTTTGTTGTGGGAAATTTGCTGCTGTTTTATATCATAAATAATTAAAAGCTCTGGCCACACCACACATCCTGTTTCCTGACTGCAGAAAAGAAATAATGACTGTTTAAAAAACAAATCAAACCAGCCCATACCTGTTTGGGCAAACATTCCTGCAATATATGGAAAGTCCAAGGAAACGTGGCAAACCGACTTCAAGTAACAGTATCATTATTCAGTAAAAGAATGATTTTAGAGTGTGAAACTTGAGATTTTCAAAGAGACAATGGAGGCCCGCAAATACCTCTTTCCCCTATTCTCCCTCTCTCCTTCGTGTTTCACTACCCTTTGTGTCAGCTAACTTGGAATGGCATGTTCAGTACAGGAAAAGCCAATGAAAATGGCACACAAGAGAAATTTAAGAAGAGCTGTAATTCTCCTGGGTATTTAGGCATTTTATTGTGCCCCACTGACTGTTTTGCTTTTTAAGCACTTTCGGCAGGGCAGTGATAAAGGGAAGGTCTTCCAACTGTGCTAAGAATTGCATATCAAAGGATAGCAGTGAGGTGCATTGTTTCCCCTTGGTTATGGCACATTTCATCCCCTAATTTGGCAGAAGGGAGAATGTAATACAGATTAAAGGAAGACAATGGCTAAATCTCACTAGAAATCAAATGTGCAAAATGCAGAATTTTAAAAAAGGAATACATTCAGACATGCGGCACAGTAACTTACAAAGGGAGTTAATTTTATTTATGCCTTCATTCATGTTAATATACACCGAAGCGTCTTCTCTTGTATGCAGTTTTGGGATAGGAGGGTCATGTCTTCAAATAATTATTATTTAACATAAGGCCAGGAGTCTGTGATCCTTGCAAAAAGCTCCCAAGATCCCTCCCTCTTGCTAGGTTGTACAAAAGAATTTGGAGTTTTGTTCATTGACATCTGGAGGCCACCGATTCCCCACTTCTAACTTAGAAGGACAATTAATACCATGCCAGAGGGTAATAGTCACTTATCAAATAAATTTAGATGAACTGAACATAGAGTGTTTATATTTTCAAAAAAGAGGGAGAGCGTTTACAATAGTTTCTTTGTTTCTTTAAAAGGGCCTTTCTGCAAATTAGGGTAAGACCTAATCTGTATGCCTGGAGGCTTCTTATTCCATCTAATAATATACAGATAGGACACAAAACTCCATTCCCTCTTTTTTACTCCCTGGTTTTAACTAATTTAAAAGAGCTTTGACATGTGAAACTAATCTCTCTCTCTCTGTGTCCCTCTCTCTCTCTCTCTCTCTCTCTCTCTCTCTCTCTCTCTCTCTGTGTGCGTGTGTGTGTGTGTGTGTGTGCATACAGAATTCATTATTTTATGTAGCTCATACTCATAATATTGAGATTAGCAGAAGCCCATGCAGATTTGATCTATTATGAATGCTTGTTCTAGATTTGTCATCCCTTCTTAAGATAGAAACTATTCCTTGAAGGTTGTTGATTTATTTTTCGGTCCATGAGGAACCTACATAAATATTCAGAGCTGTCTTTCCCTTGAAAAAGGAGGAATCCATGACTTCTAAATTCATATTCTACAGAGAGTTCATCTATCAGGGTTTATGCAGTTTAAAGCCTAATACACATGTGGAATCGTAAGTACTGTATACTGATCATCAAAATGTTTCGTTTTTCTCTATCTCAGAAGGCCCTTTCATCAATGCCATTGGGTTACTTGGGGAGGGAGCATTCCATAGTGTGCTCGCTTCAAAAAAATCTTTCTAAAGAAATTTACCTGATTTCTACTGATGCTAGCTTTTCAAGACAGACCCGACCAGGAAACCAAAATTGTGCAAGCCAAGGTGTTTTTTTGGGGGGGGGGGGGAAGAGGAGGAGGTTGGTCCTTCAATTCAGTTTTTTTAACCTTTGGTGGTTGCCTGGACAAATCACTGCAGCTTTCTTGGTGAGATTTTTCAGAAGTGGCTTGTCACTGCCTCCTTGCCAGGATTGAGGATGAAAGAGAGCAAACTGGAATCGTGCCAAAAACAGGATTAGAATCCAGGGTTTTTCCATTTCTAGCCTGATATCTTAACCCAGTGGTGGCGAACCTATGGCACGGGTGCCAGAGGCGGCACTCTGAGCCCTCTCTGTGGGCACGCGCGCCGTCGCCCCAGTCCTAGGCCTTCAGCTGGGTTTTATAAAACCTTTTCACTTTAGGCCTCTGCCGCCGTGTGCAAAAAAAAAAAAGGTTAAATCAGTCAATTTCAACTTCTCACAGGGAAAAAAAAAGATCTTGCAAAGTTGGAATTGATTGATTGAACTTTTTAGTCCCACCCAGTCTGCCGTTACCACCGCATCCACGCCCACCCAATGGGCCACGCCCACCTAATGGGCCATGCCCACCCGGCACTTGACGATGCATAAGTGGTTTTTGGGTTGCAGTTTGGGCACTTGGTCTCTAAAAGATTCGCCATCACTGTCTTAACCACTTCATAAACCAGCTCCTTGTGCAGGCAAATACTACTTTTATTATAAGAACATAGTAACAGAGCTCGCAAATGTGAATGCACTCTCCCCTTCCCTTTATCTATGTGAAAACTAGGAAGGATCTTCTCTGAGATTTTTTTCCCCTGAAATTATAGTTCTGTCCTGGATTCAAGTTTCTTATATCTGGCCATTGTCTTGGTAATGGCTCTTCCTTATGTTCCTCAAGGTTATTCCTTCTGCCCTTTTATAACATCTTAGTACATTTTTTCAGTCCTTCGCACAAATTATTGTTCCATTCCTCATCTCTGCTTTTTGGTTGTTGTTTTTTAAATGGAATTTATATTTGGTAATAAAATAATGATGCTGTATTTATTTCATGTTTCTATTTGGCTGTATATTTCTGTTGACTGAGTCATAACTTTTCTAAACTACTCAGAGGGATTTGTTGAATGATGCAAAAATGTATGCATGCGTCTGTCTGCGATTGTATTTCTGTTGTCTCCATTATACTGCTTTCAAAACAGGAAACAAAAAATAACTTTTCCTTGTGGCTTAAAAATTTCACAAAAATACACCTCCCTGATCAGACTCATATTACAAGATATGCAGCCAGCTACAATGTGTGTTGATCTTGAAACCCAGTTGAAGCTAATGAGACTTATTTTCAAATAATGTGAATGTACAGAGGATTGCAGCCTCAAGTTCCATGAGAATAGGGGTGTCCAACCTTGGCAACTTTTTAAGACTTGTGGGTTTCAGTTCCCAGATTTCCCCAGCCAGGTAGTTGTGAATTCTGGGACCTTAAGTCCACAGTTTAAAGTTGCATTAGAAGAAGTGAAATAAAACAATGAAGAATAAGAATGGGGAAGCTGATTGTATTTTCTTGTTGACAATATATAGGTTTCCCTATCCCCTATTTTTGCACTGCTAAATTTCTTATCGGATTTGGAGATTATCAACCCTTATTTACTTTTCCCCCTCATGGGTACACCTTTTAGATGCTGGTAAAAAAACCCACAATATTTTATTCTCAACTGTGCCCTTGAGACGCTAAAAAGTAACAAATAGCTGGAGTTTAGAGCAGAGTGGTTTTTAAATAGGATAAGATCTTTAAAAAGAAAACAAAAGATGGAATGTTTTCTTTGAAAATAGTAGATGAGCAGCCTTCATAAAGAAACAGAGCATTACAGGTGCCCTTGTTGTTCCACTGAGCCTTTCAGCTTTTCACATTCTTAAAATTTCTCCCACAAGCGGAGCAAGATTTCAAGGGGATCATTTCTCCTCACTTCCCCCACTCTGAGATGATTTTAAAAACAAAACAAAAAAAAGGAAGAACAGAATTTTGATCAGAATTTTCTTTTTTAAAAATATGGTTATTTAAGAATTCTAGTTGTGAAAGTTGGACCATAAGAAAGGCTGAGCACCAAAGAATTGAGGCCTTTGAACTATGGTGCTGGAGAAGACTCCTGCGAGTCCCCTGGACTGCAAGGTGATCAAATCGGTCAGTCCTAGAGGAGATCAACCCTGACTGCTCTTTAGAAGGCCAGATCCTGAAGTTGAAACTCAAGTACTTTGGCCACCTAATGAGAAGGAAGGACTCACTGGAGAAGAGCCTAATGCTGGGAAAGATTGAGGACAATAGAAGAAGGGGATGACAGAGAACGAGGTGGCTGGATGGAGTCACTGAAGCAGTAGGCGTGAGCTTAAATGGACTCCAGAAGATGGTAGAGGACAGGAAGGCCTGGAGGAACATTGTCCATGGGGTCGCGATGGGTCGGACACGACTTTGCAACTAACAAGACATGATGAGTCTTCTTCCTCTTTTTGTCAAAATTCAGGGAATTCTATCCAAATTCATTCCAGGTTTTGAGCAACCCACTGTGGACCTTCTGTGTGCTTCTCTTTCACCTCACCATTACTGGTCTTGCCCCTTTGCTTCCCCCCCCCCTCTGGATTCATTCATTCTAGTTTCCTATCCTTCCCATACTTGGTACAATTGAGTTGATTTGTTTCGTATGAAAAATTGAGTTTTGCACAAGATGTTCGTTTTTTTAAAAAAACCCAGTATTTTTCAATTTTCAGTAGTGAGGCAATTACAGTCAAGCCTTATGACTCTGAGTTGTTTAATACTCATCAAGCAAATTTCTGTTGTAATTTCTTATTTAAATTAAAAAGGAGTTTTCAAAACAAAGGAGATTCAACTTCTAGCTTATTGGCAGATAAGCTAATTTCTCAAAAACTATAAGACCAAATAATTGACTTTCTAGTGGTTTCAAGATCTGTACACCACGTTTCTTGAGCTAGTGAATATAATGGCTTATAGATCTTTCAATACTGTTTTTCAAACTTGGAACTCTAACATATGTGGATTTCAACTCTTAGAATTCCCCAGCCAATATGCTTGGGATTGAAGTCCACTCATCTCAAAGTTGTCAAGTTAAAAAAAAAACTGGTTTAGGATATACCAAAGAATTTTTTTCAATTACATATTATATAATGTGATCCTACAAGGATCTTTCCTTCTGGATGACAATATGTTCATTTCCATTTCAAATAGTGAAAAGCTAGCTCTGATGTAACGAGACACCCTTGTAAGCATTTTGCTGAATGGAATCCTAGGTTCAAAGATTCTGTCCTCATGGCTCTTAAGAATATGCCATCATACTTAAAGCAGAGATTAAATTTAAATAGATCTTGCATAAGACTCTATAACAGCTTTAGTTTAGGTATGCATAGCATGGGGAGTGTCCTCTCAAACTATATCTGGTCATGAAACCAAGCTGAGCAAGGCAATAAAATCCTTAAACTACCGCATTACAGGGCTCTACTTTCCCTCTTGAAATTCATACCATTCACATTAGATATAATATTTACTGTCTTAAGGATCATGCATGAATTAACTTATTTAGACTAAAGTAATAACAGGAAGCCATAGCCACACATGGGCACCTGCTTAGTCTCATGGTTAAAGAAGGGGAGGGGGGGGGGGGGGGGGGGGGGAGAGAGAGAGAGAGAGAGAGAGAGAGAGAGAGAGAGAGAGAGAGAGAGAGAGAGAGAGAGAGAGAGAGATATCGCTTGCCAAGGAAGAATGAAGGCAAGACAAGAGTGGGATAAATGGACATAAAGAAATTCACCACAAGATAACTATCAGGCGGGCTTCTGCTTTCAAAGGTGTCTATCATGAGCCCTTCAGTTTGGCTCCCAATTCTTCATTGGTCCAGAATCAGACCATTCTAATGCGAGCAGCCTTCAGAGTTTCTCATACTTCTCCATATCCCCTCTCCAGTGGTGGGATTCAGCCGGTTTGCACCAGTTCAGCAGAACCGGTAGCTAATTTTTTTGTTGCCCAGGCCCAAAATGGACTTCCGGAAGTGGCATCCACACAGATAACTGGTTGTTCACATATTTGAATCCCACCACTGCCCCTCTCACTGGATGGTTGTGAGCAACACCATCTTCCTCTAGCAAATGCCCATGAATACTCTCCCAAAAGCTTAGAGTTAATCTCCTAGCCTGTAAGAGCTGCCAGTTGTGCCAATAGCAAAGGGGAAATAAGAATCCAAGAAGCCTTAACATGGTAATGAACTCTCCCAACTTGTGACAGCATGGAATAAACAAGGGAATTCCTTTTCCAGAAAGCTAAATGAGGAGATTCCTTCCAAGTACTTAATATCTTCCATAAACAGCAGTTGGTTTTCCCTGGCCAATTCCCAGGCTGAGGTTACCTGCGTTGTGACTCAGAAAGAAAAAAAAAGATTGAGTGACATTGTTTTTCCTTCCCTTGACGTTAGGTGAGGAGAGGCAAACAAACTCAGTTCTTTGGAAACATCAATCTGCACTTGAAACAATTCTGTTCTACATCTATTGTGAGAACAGGGTAGCTGATGGTAGCTGTTAAATTAAAGCATATAGCTTGCATTATTTTGCCCTGGCCTCTGTCAATTTCTATCTTAACAATATGAGTCAAGAAATAGACAACTTTGGAGAGGTGTGTGTCAAGGCCAGATTTAGAATTTTGGGGGAGCAGAGAGTCACACTGTGGATGGAGCTAAAACAGACAGAGGGAAGGGCTGATATTTCTTTCAGGGAATTTAGAATGTGTGTAAGACAAAGTGATGGTGTGAATATGTCTACTTGGGAGCTTATATTGCCATTTTCATCTGTTTCCCACTCACTATGGTAAAAAATTGTGTTGTCAATTTTCAGCAGCATCTCTCTCTCTCTCTCTCTATATATATATATATATATAGATCTGTGAGTTGCAAAGGCCCTACAGGTAGTCCTTGACTTATGAGCCCAAAATTTCTGTTGCTAAGCAAGACAGTTATTAAAAGAGTTTTGCCCCATTTTACGATTTTTCTTGCAACAATTATTAAGTGAATCATTGCAGTTGTTAACTTAGTAACACTTATTGCGAGAAAGAGCTTGAGTTCTGAAGCACCTAAATCATTCGAAGAAGGGCAATGGAGAGAGGGAAAGAAAAAAAGAAATTCAAATGAATGTAAACAATGTCATCAATGAAAAAGTGGCAGCTTAATTGTACCCTTCCTTTCCAATGCACAAAAACAGGACTAGAAGACAGATATATGTGGTTGAGGTTATTATTGATTTGCAGTGTATCAAATATTTTGAAGGTTGCTAGTAGGAAGGAAGGCCATGCAAGGTGAATTTTGTTTGATGATGTGCCATCAAGTCGTTATCTATTCCTAATCTTTTTAGCTAGGTTAATTTTTTTATAGTATTTTATTTTTATTATTAGGGTTTTTTTTTGTACAGTTTAACTTTTAATAATGTAAGCCACCCACAGTTATCATGTGGTAAGATGGGTAGCTAATAAGTTTTACAAATAAATAAATAAATTGACCACATAGATAGTTTTTCTCCATGATGATGTATCTCTGATCTGTTCTTTCAGGTCTCCCAAGAGTGCACTCATTGGCCCTCTGAATCCTCTTCTTCCATTTCCTTCTACCTTTCTCAACCTTTGAGTCTTCTCCAGAAAGTGAAGACTTTGCATGACGTGTCTGAAATAGGATAATTTGAACCAGGTCATTAGTGCCTCAAGTGAAAACTCTGGGTTGATAACTTCAATGATCCATTGGTTTGTTTTCTTGGTTGTTTACAGTGTTTTGGATTAAATCATTGGTGTGTCTAGTCCAGTATAGTAATCAGAAATTCCTGAGCCTTTCCTGAGCCTAAAAAACTGGACTTTCATATTAACTATAATATGATATTTTCTAAATGGAAAAAATAACTGTTGCAATGACCTTCCACGTGCAAAGAGGATGCTCTGATACAAAGTCCTTCCCAACATCCAAACATTAATTATATGTTGCAAGTATGCTAAGAGTGAAAAACTCTTTCCTCAGCCTAGTGTGCTCCAAATGTATTAGGCCTCAATTCCCATAATCCTCCAGTTAGCATTGTCTCTAACACATCTGGAAGGCTCCAGATTGGAAACAGCTGAGGAAAAAGAATGAAAATAATAAATGAACCCAGAAAAATGTGTACCAAGTGTAATATACTTTCCCTTCCACCAATATAGTTCAGCTTTTTTCCTCTTTTGAAAATATGCTTGACTGATGAATGAAAATGGAGTACAGTCTTTACAAGCATTTCATTAATATACTGTATGCCTCGTTTACTCCAAATAAATGTTAAGAAGTAAAGGCACACAATTGTGATTCTTAACTTTGAATTTCCCCCCTTTGTAGGAACTTATTGTTTAAGGTTTAAAAAGAAACTTAGACAAAATAATGGGTCTTGATATCTATTCTTTTTTTCTCATGTAAACAGATAAATGGGACAAAAGCTACAAGAAAGTTGGCACATTTCTTTATGGCCATCAAGTTGGATCATGGTTGGCTCCACATCATTCAAACCAGGGGAAAGCCATAAGTTCCAAGCATGGAATACCTGACCAGAAATGAACAAAATAAAGGAAAATCAAGAATTTATAAAAGTGCATGATTGTTTTGCTTAGGATTCTGTTACATGGAAAGATTTATAAGAGTCATTTTCAAAATGAAATTGAGGTTTGCTTCTTATTGCTCAAAATTGAAAATATCTTTCTCCTATTGTCCTTATTTTTTTTCTTCTATTCACTCGGTAGGAAGTCACCATGATATTATTTATATTTCTCAAATTCAACATTTATATGTCATGTTGCTTGAATTACTTTTAATTAAAAAAGCACAATTATATTTTGGAAAATATTTGTAATTAATATTTGATCAGGAAAACAAAATTATATACATTGTTCTCATAATTTCATATGCCAAAATATTCAAAGCTTTCAGGTGAGCATGTCTGTGGATAACATTGGGGTTAGCAACCCACACATAACATATGTGATCTCATATGATGACATGGGTGCCATAAATAAATACGTAAATCTTTAAAATAGCTGAAGTGTTATGAGACTCTCTCAGATCTGAGCTTTAAACACCGATCTATATAGTAGTTAAAGTAAAGTTAAATAATTTATTAAAACTCTTGCATCCTTTTGATTGTGTGTAATCTTCAGTTGAGCAAAATGGTGCATCACAATGCAAGAGTTTTTGAATCAACATTCCTCAAATGGGCTAACTTAATGCATTGAAAATCCAGGATATGTGGGGCTGAAATTGGGCAAAGTGGTGACCATTTCAGTGCTGCCATGCTGTTGCACTGCCACATTGCCATGGTCAGCTGTGTTCATGTAATCATCATTTCCAGCACTCTCTTCCAGGCAAGAAAGTCAATGGGAAAGCAGCAGGAAGTTGGAAATCACTCCTGATCCCACTGTTTTTCTGCCCACTCATTGTCATTCTGTTGCTCTGTCTAGGCCAGGGGTCTTCAAACTTGGCCCTTTTATGACTTGTGGACTTCAACTTCCAGAATTCCTCAGCCAGCATGGCTGGCTGAGGATTTCTGGGAATTGAAGTCCACAAGTCATAAAAGGGACAAGTTTGAAGACCCCTGGTCTAGGTAAAGAAATATCTCTGAACTGTTGATCCAATGTGCCACATATTGTCTAGTGTTACCCTAAAATCTTATGAGATCTCATGTGAGAATGCTGAAGTTGTACTAGATTTTATGCAAGAATGCTGAAAATATACAGGATTTGATGATCTCTTCAAATTTCAGCTACTTTTCTCCAGTGGGAGGGAGGGGCTACTTTAAGCCTTGGTAGTCATCCTGACACCAATGGAAGCTGTACAGTTAATACCATATAAAACTGTACGTCAGTACTTAAATGGAAAATTAGAGCGAGCCAACTTTTGTGGAATATTGTGTGATGTTCTACTGTTGCTATGCATTCTCTTCCCATCAATGGGATTCAGGGCACAGGTGATGTATGACCTGCATTGTGACGTTGATATTAAATTTCTCTTCATAGAGGCTCTAGATGTGATTATGATCTGTGGGGGAGGGCTATCATTTCTCCCTCCTCTGTACAATTCCACTAGGCTCTTGTTTAATCAAAACCCTTAGAGAGTTTGTTTTTGAGAATCTGTCCTGAATAAAAACAATAACTGTGGAGTCCTTGGTGTTCTTTGAGCTTAGTTGTTTGCTTGCAGACATCATCATGTGTGGCTTACTCCCAGTAATTATGATTTATACACAGTTTATAAACTCTGGTTTATTCCTTCATTCATTTGTATTTATTATTTTTACAAATAACTCAAGGCAGTGAACATGTCCAACATACCTTCCTCCTCCTGTTTTACCCACACCAACCCGCTGGGCTGGACTGAGAGAGAGTGACTGGTCCAAAGTCACCCTGCTGTCTTTCATGGTGAAGGTGGGATTATTATTATTACTTTATAATAAAAAGGCACTTGAAAAGCATTCATAAACTGAACATTTGTTTCTACCATTTATGGCTTTTGTATAATTGATTACATCCCATAAGTATGGCTATCCCCTCTCTTTCCCTACCTCCCCAGTTTTAAAAAATCTCTGACTGTACATCTGAGCACACTCATCATTACTCCCTCCGTCTACGTGATCCCTGGCACACAGGAATGAGCAATACCAATAGTATTCATCTTGCAGCTGTGTAATGCAAAATGTGTGAGAATACAAAGTTTTCAGGGCTTAGATTCTTGCAGTACAAATAAGTGTTATATTGTCGGTACAAGTATCTTCAGATATCTTCAGTATTGTATATTTTCAACTTCAAAATAGGCACTGGTTCTTTTTCACAACATGTAGCAACAATATTGATTAACCGTTGGATCAATTGATTGAGGGCACTTGTTTTCTTTGCATTAGGCACAGTCAATATAATCAAATCTTCAATAACTATCACTTGTACTTTTGTTTTCTTAAGACAAAGTATATAATGATGAAGTATCTATCAAGTTAGGCAATACTATTGTTTTTCCCTCCTTCCATATTTAACAGAATAACAGAGTTGGAAGGGACCTTGGAGGTCCAACCCCCTGCTCAGGTGGGAAATCTTATACCATTTCAGACAAATGGTTGTCCAGTCTCTTCTTAAAAATCTTCAGTGTTGGAGCATCCACAATTTCTGGAGGCAGGTCGTTCCACTGATTAATTGTTCTGCCAGAAAATTTCTCCTTAGTTTTAGGTTGGATCTCTCCTTGATTAGCTTCTTATAAAATAAGAAAATAATAATTGTTTTCTTAAAATAAGAAACCAATTTCTTATTTTCAGGTTGCTAATAAATGTCATGCTCCGATAAAGAGTCCTAGTAAATTCTAAGACTTATTTGCTGCCATATGTTTTTCAACCAGTTGTGAATGCCAGTAGGGAACATTTACAAACAATGCTACTTTTGGTTTGCCTGCAGAAAGGGAACATCAACGTGCTGGGTTGTTTTCCAGAACAGTAAGTCAGAGGGAGACATGCCAAATAGCTGGTATAAGTAGCCTCCTTAATCCTGCCTGTGACACTTCATCATCAGTATAAGGCTTGCTAAGGGTAACCAAGCTTGGGCATGAAAATACATGTGGCTGAAACATTATGAGTCAAAACAGAGAGTCAGAAATTCCTTGTAATGTCTACTTTGCCAAGCATTACTACTGTGAATCCATCCACTTGTTTGCTTCTGATGGCGATTTATTTTATGTGGGGGAAACATTTAACAACAACAACAACAACAACAACAACAACAACAACAATAATAATAATAATAATAATAATAATAATAATAATAATAATAATAGAGTTGGAAGGGTCTTTGAGTTCTTCTAGTCCAACCCCCAGGAAACCCTATACCATTTCAGACAAATAGCTGTCCGGTATCTTCTTAAAAACTTCCAGTGTTGGAGCATTCACAGCTTCTGGAGGCAGGTTGTTCCACTGATTAATTGTTCTAACTATCAGGAAATTTCTCCTTAGTTCTAGGTTGCTTCTCTCTTTGCTTAGTTTCCATTCCTTGCTTCTTGTCCTGCCTTCTGGTGCTTTGGAGAATAGCTTGACTCCCTCTTCTTTGTGGCAACCCTTAATTCTCACACACATTTAGAAAGGATCCCTGTGGCTCCTCCCTCCCCATTTCATAGATCATATATTAATTAAACATCTTGATGCTTGTTCTGTGTGGCTAAATCATTTTGAGTGTTTTGTGGAACCAAATATTTGGACTCTAATCTGTATATCTCAACCTTGCTTGAAATTTTAAGCAAAGTTTCATATGAAAAGCTGTGGAAAACAAAGCAAAGCAAAAGACTTTGACAATGTCTGTAAACTTTAACCAGTATGGTCCTTTGGCACAAATCCAGGGGTATTCAAAGATACAAAAGAGAAGAAAAAGGAGCCGTCCCACTCAGAAGTACGTTTTAAGAGTGTTTGAAGTGGCTCATTAAATGAGGCCTAGGAGAATATTTAAAACTATGAAGGAAAATCATAGTTATGTTTTCGTAGTCTTTCAATTTCTGCTTTTTAGGCTAACAATACTGGAAAGGAAACCAATAGAGGACAATGTAGTGTTCTTGGTGCTCTCTTTTTTACATGTTCTCTTTGCCCCCTTTTTTATATTAAAATAACAACAATGAAATTAGCAGCAAAGCAGAGAACAACACACCTGCCAATGGCTAAGAGGAAAGGAAAGTTCAAGAAAGAGACATAGGAGCTAGTTCTGGCTGCACAAGACCAAATCTTAAGAATAGAGAGAGAGAAAGAACTGGAGAAAATCACTTAATACAAAGATCTGCAAATAGAAGTAGAACAGCTGTGGCAAAAGAAAGCAAAGGTAATGCCAATAGTAACAGATGACTTGGGTGTGATCCCAAAACATCTAGTGCACTACTTAAACACCGCATTGACAAAATACATTGCAAGTTCATTGCAAAGGGCAGCTTTACTTGGAACAGCCTATATCAGTGGTTCTCAACCTGTGGGTT